>NC_090651.1:187721927-187975441 GCF_040937935.1 Hyperolius riggenbachi | reverse complement strand
TTCTTCTTCTTCTTCTTCTTCACATGGTTCTTTTTCTTCTTCTTCATCTTCTTCTTCTTCTTCACATGGTTCTTTTTCTTCTTCTTCTTCTTCTTCTTCACATGGTTCTTTTTCTTCTTCTTCTTCTTCACATGGTTCTTTTTCTTCTTCTTCTTCTTCTTCTTCACATGGTTCTTTTTCTTCTTCTTCTTCTTCTTCTTCTTCTTCTTCACATGGTTCTTTTTCTTCTTCTTCTTCTTCTTCTTCTTCTTCTTCACATGGTTCTTTTTCTTCTTCACATGGTTCTTTTTCTTCTTCTTCTTCTTCTTCTTCTTCTTCTTCTTCTTCTTCTTCTTCTTCTTCTTCTTCTTCACATGGTTCTTTTTCTTCTTCTTCTTCTTCTTCTTCTTCTTCTTCTTCTTCTTCTTCTTCTTCTTCACATGGTTCTTTTTCTTCTTCTTCTTCTTCTTCTTCTTCTTCTTCTTCTTCTTCACATGGTTCTTTTTCTTCTTCTTCTTCTTCTTCTTCACATGGTTCTTCTTCTTCTTCTTCTTCTTCTTCTTCTTCTTCTTCTTCTTCTTCTTCTTCTTCTTCTTCTTCTTCTTCACATGGTTCCTTTTCTTCTTCTTCTTCTTCTTCTTCACATGGTTCTTTTTCTTCTTCTTCTTCTTCTTCTTCTTCTTCTTCTTCTTCTTCTTCTTCTTCTTCTTCTTCTTCTTCTTCTTCTTCTTCTTCTTCTTCACATGGTTCTTTTTCTTCTTCTTCACCGTCCACCACCAACATTTTTGTTTTTTCCTTTACAGAACTCTACTGTTGTAAAATGTTATCTTCAACACCAACATAGCTATTGTAGAGACGTAATAGCTAGTGGCGCATGGCAGCAGCGCATAATTCTGTGGACCCTGGCGGTGGGAACACAGACAGGTAGGAGGATAAACTCAGCAGGAGGAGGAGTGGCGAATGGCAGCAGGCAATGTGTGGACCCTGGCGGTGGGAACACAGACAGACAGGCAGGAGGATAACTATAGTAGCAGCAGCAGGAGGAGGAGGAGGAGGAGGAGTAGTGACGTATGGCAGCAGGCAATGTCACAGGCCAATGGTACCTAGCGTTGGTGCCATGGCTGAAAATAAACACCAAAGAGCAGGAGGAGGTTCCGGACAGCAGTCGTGCAGCCCACATTGTGCCCAATGCACAACTGGGACAGCACAGTTTTTAACCCAGACACCTCAGAATTTTTTTTTACAACAGTATAGCTATTGTAGTGGCGTAATAGCTAATGGTGCATGGCAGCAGCGCATAATTCTGTGGACCCTGGCGGTGGGAACACACGGACAGGCAAGAGGATAAACTCAGCAGGAGGAGGAGTGGCGAATAGCAGCAGGCAATGTATTCTGTGGACCCTGGCAGTGGGAGCACAGACAGCAGGATAACTACAGCAGCAGGAAAAGGAATGACGTGTGGCAGCAGCAGGCATGCATTGTGTGGTGAACAGCAGGAGGATGAAAATCAGCGCTTCGTAATATGTTGGCACTGTATAAATACAATAAATAAATACACAAATAAATAAATTCATAAATAAATCAGTAAATTCATAAATATATAAATACATCAGCAACAGCAGCAGGAAGAGGAGTGACATGTGGCAGCAGCAGGCATGTCACGGGCCAATGGTACCTAGCGTTGGTGCCATGGCTGAAAATAAACACCAAAGAGCAGGAGGAGGTTCCAGACAGCAGTCGTGCAGCCCACATTGTGCCCAATGCACAACTGGGACAGCACAGTTTTCAACCCAGACACCTCAGAATTTTTTTTATTTTTTTTTTTACAACAGTATAGCTATTGTAGTGGCGTAATAGCTAGTGGCACATGGCAGCAGCGCATAATTCTGTGGACCCTGGCGGTGGGAACACACAGACAGGCAGGAGGATAAACTCAGCAGGAGGAGGAGTGGCAAATGGCAGCAGGCAATGTATTCTGTGGACCCTGGCAGTGGGAGCACAGACAGCAGGATAACTACAGCAGTAGGAAGAGGAATGATGTGTGGCAGCAGCAGGCATGCATTGTGTGGTGAACAGCAGGAGGATGAAAATCAGCGCGTCGTAATATGTTGGCGCTGTATAAATACAATAAATAAATACACAAATAAATAAATTCATAAATAAATCAGTAAATTCATAAATATATAAATACATCAGCAACAGCAGCAGGAAGAGAAGTGACGTGTGGCAGCAGCAGGCATGTCACGGGCCATGGTAGCTAGCATTACTACCACAGCAAGTGAAAAAAAACCAGGCCAAATTATCAGGACCCCTGGAATGAAGGTTTATGTTGTCAAAGAATGATTCCCAGGCACCTCATGTCCTCCTCTCGCCGACAGTAGGTGCCAGGAACGTGCCTTCAATCCAGGCCTGGTTGATCTTCAAAAATGTCAGTCTGTCCACTCCCTCTGTGGACAGACGAGAGCGCTTCTCGATGACCACGCCACCGGCCGCACTGAAGCACCTAACGGACAGCACGCTGGAAGGGGGGCAAGACAGGACGTCCAGGGCGTACTGCCCCAGCTCACTCCAGATGTGCAACCGCTCCACCCAGTACTCCATGGGGTCCACGCTGCTGGTGTCAAGCCCACTGAAGGACCCCATGTACTCAGCCACCATCTGGGTCATGCGCTAGCTGTGGCTTTCAGAGGAGGTGGCTGCTGCATGCACCTCCTCTCTCGGCTGCTCTCCTGTCATGTAGAGCGCCTGCGTGTCAATGACAGCAGGTCTCCTGGGTGCCTGACGCTGCTGCTGGCCGCAGGCACCGGCTGCTGTGCTGGCTGGACAGGGACAGAGGGGGGGGGGGGGGCCTGGGGGAGGGCTTCCTCCAGTCGCCGAACAAGGAGCTGCTGCAACTCGCTTGTGCGCTGCTCACGTCCTCTAGCAGGCAAAAACTGAGCCCACTTCCCCCTCAGCCGTGGATCCAGGACCATGCTGATGCAGGTGTCCTCCCTCGCTTGCATCTGCTTCACCCTGGGGTCTGTGCGCAGGCAACGCAGCATGTGCGCTGCCATGGGGAACAGGGTTGTCCGTGACACAGAGACATCAGGGTCAGCGTCCTCCTCTGGCTCCTGAGCCTCTTCCTCCTCTCTCCACCCTCGCACCACTGCTGCTGCGCTCTGCTGTTCCCCCTCAGCAGCGACGTCCAGCACTTCCAACTCCTCCTCATTCTCCTCCAGGGATTCAAATTCCTGCACAGCAGTGGACTGCGCAGGCGGTTGCTGTTCCAGCTGCTTCAGGGCCTCCTCCCCAAATCCACCAAATTGCCAAGTGCCCTGTCCAGCAGACAAACAAAGGGCACCCACTGGCAGAGGGATGCCCGCTCTTGGCTCACCAGGTTGGTTCCCTGAAGGAAGGAGGCCAACGCTAGTGTTGGGCGAACACCTAGATGTTCGGGTTCGCAAACGTTCGCCGAACATCCCCGCTATGTTCGGGTGTTCGCGCCGAACTCCGAACATAATGGAAGTCAATGGGGACCCGAACTTTCGTGCTTTGTAAAGCTTCCTTACATGCTACATACCCCAAATTTGCAGGGTATGTGCACCTTGGGAGTGGGTACAAGAGGAAAAAAATATTTGAAAAAGAACTTTTTTGAGAAAATTGATTGTAAAGTTTCAAAGGAAAAACTGTCTTTTAAATGTGGAAAATGTCATGTTTCTTTGCACAGGTAACATGCTTTTTGTCGCCATGCAGTCATAAATGTAATACAGAGAAGAGGTTCCAGGAAAAGGGACCGGTAACGCTAACCCAGCACCAGCAGCAGCACACGTGATGGAACAGGAGGAGGAGGCGCAGGAGGAGAAGGCCACGCTTTTTGAGACACAACAACCCAGGCCTTGCATGAGGACAAGAAGCGTGCGGATAGCATGCTTTTTACCGCCATGCAGTCATAAATGTAATAAAGATGAGAGGTTCCATAAACAGGGACCGGCAACGCTAAACCCAGCAGCAGCAGCAGCACACGTGATGGAACAGGAGGAGGCGCAGGAGGAGAAGGCCACGCTTTGAGACACAACAACCCAGGCCTTGCAGGAGGACAAGAAGTGTGCGGATAGCATGCTTTTTACCGCCATGCAGTCAAAAATGTAATAAAGATGAGAGGTTCCATAAACAGGGACCGGCAACGCTAACCCAGCACCAGCAGCAGCACACGTGATGGAACAGGAGGAGGCGCAGGAGGAGAAGGCCATGCTTTGAGACACAACAACCCAGGCCTTGCATGAGGACAAGAAGCGTGCGGATAGCATGCTTTGTACCGCCATGCAGTCATGAATGTAATAAAGATAAGAGGTTCAATAAACAGGGACCGGGCAGCAACGCTAACCCAGCAGCAGCAGACGTGATGGAACAGGAGGAGGCGCAGGAGGAGAAGGCCACGCTTTCAGGCGCAACTCAGGCCTTGCATGAGGACAAAAAAATGCGTGCGCAAAGCAATGCAATGAGTAGTTTTCAGGACACAATGGGCTATTCGGAGGAGCTATTCCCACCCCCACAATCTTCTACCTGTGAAAGGTCAATGGAACAGCCACAAATGTTGTGCCCAGATTCACAACCTTTTTCTGTGGAAAATGCACCTCGCACTGAAATGCAAGGCGAGGCCGAGGATTAGTGTTGGGCGAACAGTGTTCGCCACTGTTCGGGTTCTGCAGAACATCACCCTGTTCGGGTGATGTTCGAGTTCGGCCGAACAACTGATGGTGTTTGGCCAAAACGTTCGGCCGAACTAAGAGCGCATGGCCGAACGTTCCCCGAACGTTCGGCTAGCGCTGTGATTGGCCGAACGGGTCACGTGGTTCGGACCCGAACGCGCTCTGATTGGCCGAACTGTCACGTGGTTCGGGTAAATAAATACCCGAACCACGTCATATTTCCGCCATTTGTCTGTGGGTTTAGCTTTGGGTAGGCAGGCAGGGTAGTTCGCGCTCCAGCCACGCTAGCCAGGGTCCCCCCAGTCATTGTGTTGCTGCTGGGAATAGTAGTACACCGCTCGCTCAGCATTCTGTTTACTGCCACTCTGTGTACCTCGCTCAGCCACACTATATAGCATTCTGTTTACTGTTCTGTGTCTGCTGGGAATAGTAGTACACCGCTCGCTCAGCCACACTATATAGCATTCTGTTTACTGCCACTCTGTGTACCTCGCTCAGCCACACTATATGCACCAGAGGTGCCAAGCAACTATTTGACTACATGCTGTGTATTGCTCCTGTTATTTATTGCCTGAGGAAGCGGGTCCTTGCCTGCGAAACGCGTTGCAACTTTTATTGGGAGCAATTGAATAAATTGTACATTTTTTGAATTTTGACAGTACATGAGTCTGTTTATGGTTGGCTGGTCCACCGCCGCAACCGGAACAATTTTTAACTTTTTAATGACTTTTATCCTACCGGCGCCTCTGTACATCTCTGCGTATATAGCATTCTGTTTACTGTTCTGTGTCTGCTGGGAATAGTAGTACACCGCTTGCTCAGCCACACTATATAGCATTCTGTTTACTGCCACTCTGTGTCTGCTGGGAATAGTAGTACACCGCTCACCCGCCACTGTATAGCATTGTGCTCTGTGTCGCTGCTGGGAATAGTGGTACACCGCTTACCCGCCACTGTATAGCATTGTGCTCTGTGTCGCTGCTGGGAATAGTGGTACACCGCTCACCCGCCACTGTATTGCATTGTGCTCTGTGTCGCTGCTGGGAATAGTGGTACACCGCTCACCCGCCACTGTATAGCATTGTGCTCTGTGTCGCTGCTGGGAATAGTGGTACACCGCTCACCCGCCACTGTATAGCATTGTGCTCTGTGTCGCTGCTGGGAATAGTGGTACACCGCTCCCCCGCCACTGTATAGCATTGTGCTCTGTGTCGCTGCTGGGATTAGTGGTACACCGTTCAGCCACACTATATAGCATTCTGTTTACTGTTCTGTGTCTGCTGGGAATAGTAGTACACCGCTCGCTCAGCCACACTATATAGCATTCTGTTTACTGCCACTCTGTGTACCTCGCTCAGCCACACTATATAGCATTCTGTTTACTGCCACTCTGTGTCTTCTGGGAATAGTAGTACACCGCTCACTCGCCACTGTATAGCATTGTGCTCTGTGTCGCTGCTGGGAATAGTGGTACACCGCTCACCCGCCACTGTATAGCATTGTGCTCTGTGTCGCTGCTGGGAATAGTGGTACACTGCTCACCCGCCATTGTATAGCATTGTGCTCTGTGTCGCTGCTGGGAATAGTGGTACACCGCTCACCCGCCACTGTATAGCATTGTGCTCTGTGTCGCTGCTGGGAATAGTGGTACACCCCTCAGCCACACTATATAGCATTCTGTTTACTGTTCTGTGTCTGCTGGGAATAGTAGTACACCGCTCGCTCAGCCACACTATATAGCATTCTGTTTACTGCCACTCTGTGTCTGCTGGGAATAGTAGGACACCGCTCACCCGCCACTGTATAGCATTGTGCTCTGTGTCGCTGCTGGGAATAGTGGTACACCGCTCACCCGCCACTGTATAGCATTGTGCTCTGTGTCGCTGCTGGGAATAGTGGTACACCGCTCACCCGCCACTGTATAGCATTGTGCTCTGTGTCACTGCTGGGAATAGTGGTACTGTATAGCATTTCTGTACTGCCACTGTACTGCTGCCAGTCAGCGTGTACTGTAAGGATAAGTGAAATGAGGAAGAAATCCGGTGAAAGAGGGAGGGGCAAGGGAAGAGGTGTTTCCCCTGACGGTTCACGTACAGGCCACAGGGGAGCACCCAAGAAAACCCACTCAATACCGCCCATGTTGTCCAGGACAACAACCCTCACAAATCCAAAAGAACAGCACCAGATAACTACTTGGATGACCTCTCAAGCGTCCAGCAGTGGGTTAAGCAGCACCAGCACATCACGCACGAGGTCCAAGTCTTCAGCCAGTTACAAGGAGCCAATGGGCACAAAGCTGACACAACCGGCAACGACACCACGCACACAACTGCCAGATAACCAGTCCGATGAATTACCTCAGGACACAATGGGGTATTCGCAGGAGCTATTCCCAGCCCAACAAACTTCCACCTTTCAAAGGTCAATGGAGGAACAGCCAGAAATGTTGTGCCTGGATTCACAACCATTAACTGTGGGAAATGCACCGCGCACTGAAATACAAGGCGAGTCCGAGGAGGACTCGGAAACCCAAATCCCAGAGCAAGTTGGGCAGGAGGGGTTGCAATTGCAGGAGGTCGGCCGACAAGATCTGGAAGACGACGTTGGAGTGAGCTGCGCAGAGGTTGTTCTGGGGAGCTCTACTCCACGGCGGCGGCCCCCCACAATGACATATGACGAGTTTGAGGAGATGGAAGAGGAGGGTATGGACAATGTGGACAGAGACCCAGATTTTGTTTGTGAACGAGAACATCGCCGTCGTAGCAGCAGCACAGATGAGTCTGTTGAAGAACCCACTGCTGCACGAGTTCGCCTTGTGCCACAAGGTAGGCGGCGCGCAATTTCAGGCACCACAAGCGTGGAAGTTCAAGTGAGAGGCAAAAGAGGAGCAAACAGAAATCGCCAGCAAGGCAGATGCTCCAAAGTCTGGGCTTTCTTTGAATACTGCACTGAGGATGTTACCATGGCGATTTGCAAGGTGTGCAAGACCCGCCTGAGCAGGGGGAAAAGTATTAACAACCTCTCCACCACCAGCATGAGCCGCCACATGCTATCCAAACATCCCACTCTGTGGGCAAACGCGGCAGGACAGGGTACCAGCAACACTGCCTCCCTTGGGTTCACCAGACTCACCACCAGACCCGCCTCAGCAGCAGCAGTAGCCCAGCCATTGCGTGGTTCACAACATTCACAAACATCAGACGACGCTGACACTGTCACTTTCCGGAGTAGTGCTCTTGAGGTCTCCCAGTCTTCATCAAACACAACAACCAACAGCCCTTCCGTGTGCATCGCTACGGTTCAGTTGTCTGTGTCGGAGATGTTTGAGCGCAAGAGGAAATTGCCAGGAAATGACCCCCGAGCCGTGGCAGTAACAGCCAGCATAGCCAAGCTTCTGGCCTGCGAAATGCTGCCATATCGAGTGGTGGAGACAGACAGCTTCAAGGGCATGATGTCAGTGGCCATCCCACGTTACGTGGTTCCCAGCCGCTACCACTTTGCGCGCTCTGCAGTGCCTGAGTTGCATGAGCACGTGGTCAGCAAAATAACCCGAAGCTTGAAGAATGCCGTTGCCTGCAAGGTTCACCTCACCACTGACACCTGGACGAGTGCGTTCAGCCAGGGTCGATACATCTCCCTTACCGCGCACTGGGTGAACCTTGTGGAGCCTGGCAGCGATTCCTCACCTGCTACGGCGCGGGTGTTGCCCACGCCGCAAACAGCTGCACCGCCGTCCCTCCCACTGGATAACAACAGCAGCACCTACCTCTCTGACTCCTTCTCCTCCAACGCATCTCAAAGCTGTACCTCATCCGGAAACGCTAACCCAGCAGCAGTAGGATCGTGGAAGCAGTGCAGCACAGCTGTTGGCATGCATCAGCAAGCGTTGCTGAAGCTGATCTGCCTTGGGGATAAGCAGCACACAGGGGAGGAAATTTGGAAGGGAATAAAGGAACAGACGGATTTGTGGCTGGCACCGCTGGACCTGAAACCGGGCATGGTTGTGTGTGATAATGGGAGTAATCTCATTCGCGCTTTAAGGTTGGCTAAGCTGACACACATCCCTTGCCTGGCGCACGTGATGAACCTAGTAGTTCAGCGGTTCCTGAGGACATACCCAGGCGTGGCCGATCTTCTGTTGAAGGTGCGTCGAGTGGCCAAACATTGTAGAAATTCCAGTACTGCTTCGGGGGCACTCGCCAAGATGCAGGAGCGCTTCAATCTCCCCCACCATCGCTTGCTGTGTGATGTCCCTACGCGCTGGAATTCTACGCTGCACATGCTAGCCCGCTTTTGTGAGCAGAAGAGTGCAGTGGTCCAGTACATGACGGTGCAGTACCGAGGCGCATCCGGACAGCTGCCAAGCTTCTGTGGATCCGATTGGGCCAACATGTTGGACCTCTGCCAAGTCCTCCAAAATTTTGAGCAATCCACGTTGCTTGTGAGCAGTGACAACTCTTCAGTCAGCATTACCATACCACTGCTGTGTTTACTGAAGAGGTCAATGTTGAAAATCAAGGAAACAGCTGTCATGATGCAACTGGGGGAATCTGAAGGAGAAAACGATCAGCGTGATGGTACCAACATCAGGCCATCCGCCTCAGGGAACGCTGGCCCCAGCAGCTATGACGAAGAAGAGGAGGAGGAACAGCTGGAGTTGGAGCAGGAATTTCATGCCACCACTGACGAGGGTCAGAGCGGTGCACGTTGGACTTCCACGATTCAGCGCGAATGGTCAGCAGAAGCAGACCAGGAGGAAGGTGACGACTATGATGCATCACAACAACTATCACAACGCTCACAAGAGGATGATGAGGATTCTGGTAGGACTCTGGCACACATGGCTCAATTCATGCTAGACTGCATTGAACGTGACCCACGCATTGTGCGCATTTTGGACAACACCAATTACTGGGGTTATACCCTTCTGGATCCACGGTACAAACACAATGTTCCAAAACTGCTTGAAGAAAGAGTCAGACAGGTCAAAATGGAAGAATACCAGCAGGCCCTTGTGGAGACTTTAGAGAGGAGATTGACATCCTCCCCCTCCTCTAGCCAGTTGTACGCCAACAGACTGACTTCCGCAAACCCAGGACGACCAGGAGGGCAGCAAACAACGCAAGCCGCAGCTAGTGCCCAAAAGGGAATGGTATCGGCAGTGTCCTTGAAGTGGGAAAATTTTCTGACACCCATGCAGCAGCAGCCCACTGAACAGCAAGCGTGCAGATCCACCTCCAACACCGATCGCCTGGAGAAGATGGTCAAGGACTACACGTCAGATGACGTAGCTGTGTCCAACAATCCATCTGCACCCTTCAACTATTGGGTATCGAAGCTAGACACCTGGCACGAACTGGCAATGTACGCAATAGAGGTGCTGGCTTGCCCGGCAGCCAGCGTTATGTCGGAACGCTGTTTCAGTGCTGCCGGAGGCATCGTCACAGATCGGCGTATCCGCCTCTCCACAGAAAATGCAGACCGTCTGACTCAAATTAAAATGAATCAATCCTGGATTGGAAATGACTACGCAACACTCCAGGACCCCAACCAAGTAACATGACCAATGAACATCTGGGATGGTGTAGCGTTTCCAGTCCCTGTTTATTGAACCTCTCATCTGTATTACATTTATGACTACATGGCGGCAAAAAGCATTGCTGCTATATCCGCACGCTTCTTGTCCTCATGCAAGGCCTGGGTTGTTGTGTCTCACAAAGCGTGGCCTTCTCCTCCTGCGCCTCCTCCTGTTCCATCACGTCTGCTGCTGCTGGTGCTGGGTTAGCGTTACCGGTCCCTTTTCATGGAACCTCTTCTCTGTATTACATTTATGACTGCATGGCGAAAAAAAGCATGTTACCTGTGCAAAGAAACATGACATTTTCCACATTTAAAAGACAGTTTTTCCTTTGAAACTTTACAATCAATTTTCTCAAAAACTATAAGCTTTTTTTCAAATATTTTTTTTCCTCTTGTACCCACTCCCAAGGTGCACATACCCTGCTAATTTGGGGTATGTAGCATGTAAGGAAGCTTTACAAAGCATGAAAGTTCGGGTCCCCATTGACTTCCATTATGTTCGGAGTTCGGCGCGAACACCCGAACATCGCGGCGATGTTCGGCGAACGTTCGCGAACCCGAACATCTAGGTGTTCGCCCAACACTACCGAGGATGAACATGACGTCAACAACTCAACATGACGCAAAATGGGGGCGGAACAGAAAGCTGCTTTCAATGTTTTGAAGGCCTTAATTGCCTCCGGTGGCCAGTTAGATGCATCATTCATCACACCCAAATCCCAGAGCAATGTGTGCAGGAATTTGAATCGCAGGAGGTGTACCGAGATCATCTGGACAAGTGACCAAGTGACCAAGTGACAAGTGACCAAGTGACAAGTGACAAAGTGACAAAGTGACTGACAAAGTGACAAAATGACAAAGTGACAAAATGACAAAGTGACAAGTGACAAAGTGACAAGTGACAAGTGACAAAGTGACAAAATGACAAAGTGACAAAGTGACCAGTGACAAAGTGACAAGTGAGAGGTTGTTCTGGGGAGCTCTACTCCACTGCACACAGTCACATATGAGGAGAGGTCTCGTCGGGACTGCTGATCCTCCTCAGCTTGCTCAAAGCCTTGAGGGTTCCTGAAGATCCTCTGCTTGCAGTTCGCCGGGGTTCAGCTTGGTGTCGGGGTCGGCGGCGTCCTCCTCACTCCAACGTGGCAGATCTTCTGTTGAAGGAAAAAAAAAAAAACATTTTTTAAAGTCCAGTACTGCTTCTGAAGGACTCACCAAGAGATGCAGGAGCGCTTCAATCTAGCGCACCATCGCTCGCTGGGTGATGTCCCTCCCTACGCGCTGGAATTCTACGCTGCACATGCTAGCACGCTTTTGCGCAGTGCCGAGGCGCATTCCAGCAGCTAGCTACCAAGCTTCTGTGGATCTGATTGGGCCACCATGTTGGATCTCTGCCAAGTCCTCCAAAATTTTGAGCAATCCACGTTGCTTGTGACTGAGCAGTGACAACACTACAGTCAGCATTACAATACCACTGCTGTGTTTACTGAAGAAATCAATGTTGAAGATGGAAACCGCTGGCATGATGCAAGTGGGGGAATCTGAAGATGAAAACTATCAGCGTGATGATACCAACATCAGGCAACCTGCCTCAGGAAACGCTGGTCCCAGCTATGACAAAGAACAGGACAAGGAACAGCTGGAGTTGGAGCAGAAATTGGATGCCCCCACTGCCGAGGGACAGAGCGGTGCACATTGGACTTCCACAATTTAGCGGGAATGGACAGCAGAAAAGGAAGAAAGTGATGCTGGTGACGAATATGGTGCATCACAACAATCACAACGCTCACAAGAACATGAAGACAGAGGAATCTGGCAGGATTCTCTGGCACACATGGCTCAATTCATGCTAGACTGCATTGAACGCGGCCCGCGCATTATTCACTATTCATTATTATTCATTATTCTGGACAACACCAATTACTGGGTTTATACCCAGTTTATACAAACACAATGTTAAAAAACTGATTGAAGAAAGTGTCAGACAGGTCAAAAATGGAACAATTCCAGCAGGCCCTTGAGGATGGAGACTTTAGAGAGGAGATTGACATCCTCCTCCTTCTCTAGCCAGTTGTCCGCCGACAGACTGACTTCAGCAAACCCAGGAGGACCAGGAGGGCAGCAAAGAACACAAGCTGCTGCTAGTGCCCAAAAGGGAATGGTATTGGCAGTGTCCTTGGAGTGGGAACATTTTCTGACACCCATGCAGCAGCCCACAGAACAGCAATCGGGCAGTTCCACGTCCTCCAACACCAATCGCCTGGAGAAGATGGTCAAGGACTACATGTCAGATGGCGTAGCTGTGTTGAACAATCCATCTGCAGACAGACGGTGAGTGTGACAGCACAGAAGGACCATGGCAACTCACTCATAGTACCACAGTTTGATAGTGCTGCCCAAAAAATTATATGAATCCATGGACCCGGGCAGTACTGGGAAGTGGGAACGCAGATTTTAGTACCTAAACACACGATACAACATGTTTTCCGGGGTCAGACTCTGAGGCACATACAGATGGTCCCGATCATCATCCTCATCATACAACTCTTCTCCTGAGTCTGACCCACCCACCACCTCTGCCACCCCAACATCCCCAGACACAGACATCGTCCTCAACATTAACTTGGGATGCTGGCCTGAGCCCGACCTCCTCCTCAAACATCAGGCCCCATCATCTCCTCAATGGCAGCCCTCAATAATCGCTCTGGCGCCGGACCAATGGACACAACGTTCTCCTCCGGGGAGGGCTGCTGCTGACCACTGGCTGCTGGGGTGGATGTTATAGCTTGCGTGGGGCGTTGGCTGTTGCTGTTGTTGGGAGTGCTGCTCACAGCGGAGGTCTCTGAGGAACTCATGGTGAGCTCATATAGTGGTTGACGTTGAGTGGAGTATTACTGATCCCAGCAATATACACACTGACTGGCAGAGTACGCAATGCTATATAGTGGTTGACGGTGAGTGAAGTACTACAGATCCCAGCAATATACACAGTGACTGGCAGTACAATGGTATGGGTGGGTGAGCAGAGTACTACAGAGCCCAGCAATGCTATATAGTAATGGGGTGACTGAGTGAGCGGCAGTGTACTACTGTTCCCAGCAGACACAGAGTGGCAGTAAACACAATGCTATATAGTGTGGCTGAGCGAGCGGTGTACTACTGTTCCCAGCAGACACAGAGTGGCAGTAAACACAATGCTATATAGTGTGGCTGAGCAAGGTACACAGAGTGGCAGTAAACACAATGCTATATAGTGTGGTTGAGCGAGCGGTGTAGTACTGTTCCCAGCAGACACAGAGTGGCAGTAAACAGAATGCTATATAGTGTGGCTGAGCGAGCGGTGTAGTACTGTTCCCAACAGACACAGAGTGGCAGTAAACAGAATGCTATATAGTGTGGCTGAGCGAGGTACACAGAGTGGCAGTAAACACAATGCGATATAGTGTGGCTGAGCGAGCGGTGTACTACTATTCCCAGCAGACACAGAGTGGCAGTAAACAGAATGCTATATAGTGTGGCTGAGCGAGGTACACAGAGTGGCAGTAAACACAATGCTATATAGTGTGGCTGAGCGAGCGGTGTACTACTATTCCCAGCAGCGACACAATGACTGGGGGGACCCTGGCTAGCGTGGCTGGAGCGCGAACTACCCTGCCTGCCTACCCAAAGCTAAACCCACAGACAAATGGCGGAGATATGACGTGGTTCGGGTATTTATTTACCCGAACCACGTGACAGTTCGGCCAATCAGAGCGCGTTTGGGTCCGAACCACGTGACCCGTTCGGCCAATCACAGCGCTAGCCGAACGTTTGGGGAACGTTCTGCCATGCGCTCTTAGTTAGGCCATGTGGCCGAACGGTTTGGCCGAACACCATCAGGTGTTCGGCCGAACTCGAACATCACCCGAACAGGGTGATGTTCTGCAGAACCCGAACAGTGGCGAACACTGTTCACCCAACACTAGCCAACACCAAGCAGACCTGCTGCATCTGCCCCCACTGTGCGTTGGTGAGGAGCTGGAGTTTGGTGGTGCCTTCGAGAGTGCCATCCATGATATACCGGTTGACAGCCCTCCTCTGCTCAACCAGCTGCTCCAACATCGCCAGAGTGGAGTTCCAGCGAGTCGGCACATCGATGACAAGGGGGTGTGGTGGCAGACCCTCGCGCTGCTAGATCTCTGCCAGCTTTGATGCAGCAGCAGCTGAGCGGCGGAAATTGCGCACAATTTTCCGCCCCGCTTCCAACAGCTCCTCCATCCCCTGGTAGATACGCAGGAACTTCTGCACCACCAGGTTCAGGATGTGGGCCAAGCAGGGGATGTGGGATAAGTGTCCCCTGCTGATGGCAGCCAGCAGGTTAGTGGCATTGTTGGACACCACCAATCCAACTCGGAGGCCCCTGGTGGTCAGCCACGTCTTCTCCTGCTCCCTCAGGTAGCGGCGCACGTTGGCTGCTGTCAGACTGTTCTTCCCCAGGCTCACCATCTCCAGCAGCGCTTGCCAGTGGCGGACCTTCACATTGCTGTTGCGTTGTCGCTTGGCGGTGGGAGCTGCTGCTTCTCCCCTGACCCCGCGTGGTGGCACCACATAGTGGGCGACTGGTGCCGCTGCTGCTGTTGCTGCTGCGCCCGAGGGTGGACCTGCTGCTTTCTCACTCGGGCTTTCCACCAGGCTGACCCAGTGTGCCGTAAAGGACAGATAGCGTTCTGTCCCAAAACGGCTGCTCCATGAATCCATGGTTATGTGGATCCGCGCACTCACAGCGTGATCGAGTGCGCGGCCCACGTTCGCCATGGCAAAGCGGTACAGTGCTGGGATCGCCGTGCGGGAGAAGTAGTGGCGGCTGGGGACTTGCCACTCTGGGATCCCACAATGCAGCAGCGCTCTTATGTAACTCCCCTCCTGCACGAAGGATAATGGCAGGAGCTGGGAGCACATGGCCCGGGCAAGCAACCCGTTCAGCACCCGGATGTGCCTGTGAGCGGGAGGCAACACCTTGGTCACACCGGGAAAGGACTCGCTGAGCAGGGTCTGGCAGCGTTTGCCTGCGTGGGAGGATGAGAAGGCCACTGTGGAGGGAGCTGATGAGGCCACTGTGGAGGGAGCTGATGAGGCAACTGAGGACTGGCTGCCTGGGGGGGAGGAGTGAGTTGCTGCTGCTGTGCTCCTGCTGCTGGGTGGGATGCTGCTGCTGCTGCTGAAATCTGTGCAGTGGCTCTCTGGCTCTGACCACTGCCTGCGCCACTTTGCATCAGCTTCTCATACTCACAAAAATCCTCAAAATGCCTGGTCTCTAAGTGGGTCGACAGGCACGAGGTACTCAGCTTGAGGAGATTGTGACCTCTGCTGAGACTGACCTTGCAACTGTTGCAAATTGCATGGGTCGGGTCCTCTGTGCACTTAGTGAAGAACCGCCAGACTGGGGACTTCAACCTGCCCTTTGAGCTTGAGGGCTGGGATTTTTTGGTGCCCTTGGAGGATTGTGCCTTTTTTGGTTTGGTTGGAGGTTTGCTGCGGGTGGTGGTAGCGGCTGAAGCAGCAGGCTGTGGCTCCTGCCTTCCACGCCCTGTGCTTGCCGCCTTGCTGCTGCCATGCCTCTGCGCCAGAGACACCTCCTCCTCCGATGACGAGCTGCCTTCAAGCAAGTGTGCTGGTGGTACTGGTGGTGGCACATAGGGAGGATCCAGCATCTCATCATCATCCCCAAACATGTCCTCTGAGCCCGCCTCAACCACATCCAGTAGCCCAAAATCGGTGGTGGCACATAGGAAGGATCCAGCATCTCATCATCATCCCCAAACATGTCCTCTGAGCCCGCCTCAACCACATCCAGTAGCCCAAATTCCCCTGCATCATGCCCCTTCTCATCAGCACCAACAACAAACTGCTCCACCTCCAACTCCTCCTCCTCTTTGCATGATAATGTCCCCATTATCTCCTGCTCAAACTTCTCCACAACATCCCTGTACACGGCTGCAGTCACTGGGGTGAAGACCGAGCTCAGTGAGGGCAGGCTGGTCAATGGGGTCACCGTGACCTCAAGCGGTGGTGGAGGCCTGCTGCGGACCGGAGTGCTGGTGGTGGTGGCACTGGTCTCGCTGGTGCTGGAGGCCTGGCTGGAAACGGTGGCTTGCTGCTCCGCCATCATTTCCACCACAGCCTGCACTTGACTCTCCAGAATGGGCCGGGGGCAACGACTCGTCTCAAAGATGGGTGCAATGCGCTGCTGTTGTGCCTCTGCTCCCTCCTCCACAACTCTGCGGTCAGTGGCTGGCGGCGGACCAGTCACAGACCTGCTGCTGCTGGCAGTGGCTGCTGCAATGGCGCTGCCTCTCCTGGTGGTGCCTCGTCCTCTACCTCTGCCAGTCATTTTGCACTTACAGTGGTGTGAAAAACTATTTGCCCCCTTCCTGATTTCTTATTCTTTTGCATGTTTGTCACACTTAAATGTTTCTGCTCATCAAAAACCGTTAACTATTAGACAAAGATAACATAATTGAACACAAAATGCAGTTTTAAATGATGGTTTTTATTATTTAGTGAGAAAAAAAACTCCAAACCTACATGGCCCTGTGTGAAAAAGAAATTGCCCCCTGAACCTAATAACTGGTTGGGCCACCCTTAGCAGCAATAACTGCAATCAAGCGTTTGCAATAACTTCCAACAAGTCTTTTACAGCGCTCTGGAGGAATTTTGGCCCACTCATCTTTGCAGAATTGTTGTAATTCAGTTTTATTTGAGAGTTTTCTAGCATGAACCGCCTTTTTAAGGTCATGCCACAACATCTCAATATGATTCAGGTCAGGACTTTGACTAGGCCACTCCAAAGTCTTAATTTTGTTTTTCTTCAGCCAGAAGGTGGATTTGCTGGTGTGTTTTGGGTCATTGTCCTGCTGCAGCACCCAAGATCGCTTCAGCTTGAGTTGACGAACAGATGGCCGGACATTCTCCCCTTTAGGATTTTGTGGTAGACAGTAGAATTCATGGTTCCATCTATCACAGCAAGCCTTCCAGGTCCTGAAGCAGCAAAACAGTCCAGACCATCACACTACCACCACCATATTTTACTGTTGGTATGATGTTCTTTTGCTGAAATGCTGTGTTACTTCTACGCCAGATGTAACGGGACACGCACCTTCCAAAAAGTTCAACTTTTGTCTCATTGGTCCACAAGGTATTTTCCCCAAAGTCTTGGCAATCATTGAGATGTTTTTTTAGCAAAATTGAGGTGAGCCTTAATGTTCTTTTTGCTTAAAAGTGGTTTGCGCCTTGGATATCTTCCATGCAGGCCGTTTTTGCCCAGTCTCTTTCTTATGGTGGAGTTGTGAACACTGACCTCAATTGAGGCAAGTGAGCCCTATAGTTCTTTAGATGTTGTCCTGGGGTCTTTTGTGGCCTGTCGGATGAGTTTTCTCTTAGCTCTTGGGGTAATTTTGGTCAGCCGGCCACTCCTGGAAGGTTCATCACTGTTCCATGTTTTTGTCATTTGTGGATAATGGCTCTCACTGTGGTTCGTTGGAGTCCCAAAGCTTTAGAAATGGCTTTATAATCTTTACCAGACTGATGGATCTCAATTACAGTACTTTTGTTCTCATTTGTTCCTGAATTTCTTTGGATCTTGGCATGATGTCTAGCTTTTGAGGTGCTTTTGGTCTACTTCTCTGTGTCAGATAGCTCCCATTTAAGTGATTTCTTGATTGAAACAAGTGTGGCAGTAATCAGGCCTGGGGGTGACTACAGAAATTGAACTCAGGTGTGATAAACCACAGTTAAGTTATTTTTTAACAAGGGGGGCAATCACTTTTTCACACAGGGCCATGTAGGTTTGGAGTTTTTTTTCTCATTAAATAATAAAAACCATCATTTAAAACTGCATTTTGTGTTCAATTATGTTATCTTTGACTAATAGTTAACGGTTTTTGATAAGCAGAAACATTTAAGTGTGACAAACATGCAAAAGAATAAGAAATCAGAACGGGGGCAAATAGTTTTTCACACCACTGTATATACGAATACAGTAAAAAAACCAAATGTGTAGAAAACGGCGGGAAAGGGTGTAAACTTTAATAAAGTCTGGGTTGGTGGTGGTGGTGACTGACTGGTGGTAAGTGTCAACAAAAAATGAATTTTTTTTTAAGTAGTAGTAGTAGTAGTAGTAGTACTAACAGTGAGTCTCTACAGTACTAACTCGTGTGACAGTGGGTGACAATTACGATCAGTCACACACGGTCAGACGCCATCAATAGGGTGCGCCGGCAAATTACAGTCACAGCAGGTGACAACAAAGGATGCTGGCCTGCGAATGTAACAATTTACTACAGAAAGGTAATTAATCACACAGTAACAAATGAAAAAAATTAAATGAAGGGGTGGGTGGTAGTAGTAGTGGAAGACTACCACCTACCGAGTAGTAGTACGGTTGTACGCGCAGGTAGTAACTATTAAACGCCTGCTGTACTAAACAGTAAACAATATAACTAAGTGCCAGACAGTGGGTGACAAATTACAGTCGGTCGGTCACACACGGTCAGACGCAATCAACAGCAGTCACAGCCACAGTTACAGTTGACAGTCACAGCAGGTGACAACAAGGGATACTGGCCTGTACACAGTCAATCAGTAACTAAGTAGTATTAACTAACAGTACTGAAGCTATAAACTAACAGACTACAGCAAACAGCAGCAGTACAATTTAACTAAACTACTATAGTACACAACTAACTAGAATCCCTAACCTACCAAAGCTAGTAGTCGGCTAAGGCTGCCCTAGGCTAGCAGGCCTAGCCTGCACACAGACTAACACTAGCCTAGCACAGTATACAGTACACACTAGCTGACTACAAACAATCAAATTACTATCTATCTATATAACAGTACAATAAATGTGTTTAGGAGGTGTTTAGGAAGCAAAACGCTAGGTTTAGCACAGAATACACTTGATCAGACACGCAGCACAGCACTGGAGATGTTCTCAGTACCAGCTCAGTCACACAAGTGCGTAGCTCCGCAAAATGGCCACCGCCTTATATAGAGGAGGGGAGGGCCAGGCTCCCCTCCTCTGATTGGTTGCTAGCATTGCCAGGGACTCGGCTGGAGGAATTCTGATTGGCCCGCGTCACTCCCAAATCCTGAAGCCGAACCCAACGCGTCATCCGGCCAAATTCAAATGCGTACATTCAGCCGCCTTCGGCTTCGGGTCCGGTGCATTCGGCTTCGACTTCGGGAACGCTGAAATTAAAAAAAACATAAATTAAAGGCACATTAATAAAGGGACATTTGCTTACAAAGTGACTGTACAAGCAATACACGCCTGAGGAAACTGCGAGTGTGAGTGCGTTATCTTGCAAAAAACGTAAATTAAAGGCACATTGTTAAAGGGACATTTGCATACAAAGTGACTGTACAAGCAAAACACGCCTGAGGAAATCTGCGAGTGTGAGTGCGTTACACTTCAGAAAACGTAAATTAAAGGCACATTGTTAAAGGGACATTTGCATACAAAGTGACTGTACAAGCAATACGCGCCTGAGGAACTCTGCGAGTGTGAGTGTGTTATCCTGCAATAAACGTAAATTAAAGGCACATTGTTAAAGGGACATTTTCAAACAAAGTGACTGTACTAGCTAAACACGCCTGAGGAAATCTGCGAGTGTGAGTGCGTTATCTTGCAAAAACCGTAAATTAAAGGCACATTGTTAAAGGGACATTTGCATACAAAGTGACTGTACAAGCAATACGCGCCTGAGGAACTCTGTGAGTGTGAGTGTGTTATCCTGCAATAAACGTAAATTAAAGGCACATTGTTAAAGGGACATTTGCTTACAAAGTGACTGTACAAGCAAAACACGCCTGAGGAAACTGCGAGTGTGAGTGCGTTATCTTGCAAAAACCGTAAATTAAAGGCACATTGTTAAAGGGACATTTGCTTACAAAGTGACTGTACAAGCAAAACACGCCTGAGGAAATCTGCGAGTGTGAGTGCGTTAACCTTCAAAAAACATAAATTAAGGGCACATTGTTAAAGGGACATTTTCAAACAAAGTGACTGTACAAGCTAAACACGCCTGAGGAAATCTGCGAGTGTGAGTGTTTTACCCTGCAAAAAAAAGTTAATCAAAGGCACATTGTTAAAGGGACATTTGCAAACAAAATTACTGTACAAGCAATACACGCCTGAGGAAATTTGCAAGTGTAAGTGCGTTATCTTGCAAAAAACGTAAATTAAAGGCACATTGTTAAAGTGACATTTGCAAACAAAGTGACTGTACAAGCAATACATGCCTGAGGAAACTGCGAGTGTGAGTGCGTTATCTTGCAAAAAACGTAAATTAAAGGCACATTGTTAAAGGGGCATTTGCATACAAAGTGACTGTACAAGCAATACACTCCTGAGGAAATCTGCGAATGTGAGTGTGTTACCCTGCAAAAAAATGTAAATTAAAGGCACATTGTTAAAGGGACATTTTCAAACAAAGTGACTGTACAAGCAATACACGCCTGAGGAACTCTGCGAGTGTGAGTGTGTTATCCTGCAATAAACGTAAATTAAAGGCACATTGTTAAAGGGACATTTTCAGACAAAGTGACTGTACAAGCTAAACACGCCTGAGGAAATCTGCGAGTGTGAGTGCATTATCCTGCAAAAAACGTAAATTAAAGGCACATTTTAAAGGGACATTTTCAAACAAAGTGACTGTACAAGCAATTCACGCCTGAGGAACTCTGCGAGTGTGAGTGCGCTATCCTGCAATAACAACAACAAATAACATTTGTAGAGCGCTTTTCTCCCATAGGACTCAAAGCGCATAAGCATGGCTCCAACCATCGTGGTACAGAGGAAGAATTTTATAAGTCCGGAAATGCCAGGCTAAACAGGTGGCTTTTCAGTCTGGATTTGAATAGCTCCAGGGATGGTGCTGTCTTTACTGGGTGTGGCAGGGAGTTCCAAAGAGTAGGGGCAGCATGACAGAAGGCTCTATCTCCAGATTTTCTGAGGTGCACTCTGGGAGTGACCAAGTTTATAGAACTTGCTGATCTGAGGTTGTGAGAGGTGTGGTGCAGCTTCAGCAAGTCCTTCATGTATCCAGGGCCCAGATTGTGCAGGGATTTGAATGTCAGCAGTCCAATCTTGAAGAGTATTCTCCATTCCACTGGTAGCCAGTGCAGTGAGCGAAGGATCGGTGTAATGTGACAGTGGCGAGGCTGGTTTGTTAGCAATCTGGCAGCAGCATTCTGCACTAATTGCAGGCGACGCAGGTCCTTTTTGGGGAGGCCAGCATAAAGGGCATTGCAGTAATCCAGCCGTGATGTGATGAAGGCGTGAACTAGGGTTGGAAGATCCTCTGGGGGAATCAGATGTTTAATCTTTGCAATGTTCTTCAGATGAAAGTAGGAAGATTTAACTACAGATGAAATTTGGTTTCTGAAACTTAAATCCCCATCGATTAGTACGCCAAGGCTGCGCACAAGGTTGGAGCTGTTTATGTCTGAGTTCCCAATCCTGTTTGGGGTTGCTTTAGGATAGAGCTGTTTTGATGGCGAGCACTAGCTTTGGACAAAGAGGACCTCAGTTTTGTCAGCATTCAGTTTCAACCAGTTATCATTCATCCATGCCTGTAGCTCAGCTAAGCAAGAGTTTATTTTTGGAGTAGGGTCTGTTCCACCAGGTTTGAAGGACAGGTATAGCTGTGTGTCATCGGCGTAGCAGTGGTACGTCAGGCCATGTCATTGGATAAGTGTACCGAGTGGCAACATGTAGATTGCAAACAGCAGAGGGGATAGGATTGATCCTTGCGGCACTCCGAATTGTAGAGGTGCAGGTTTGGACATTATAGGTCCTAGGGATACTCTCTGTGTTCTGTCAGTCAGGAATGATCTGAACCACTGGAGGACTGATCCACTGATGCCACAGTACTCCTGCAGTCTGTTAAGCAGGATTTCATGGTCAACGGTATCAAAAGCCGCTGAGAGATCCAACAGGATTAGGATGGAACATTTCCCTCTGTCCCTTGCCATGAGCAGATCGTTGCAGACTTGGATGAGGGCTGTTTCACAGCTGTGGTGTTTCTTAAAGCCAGATTGTAGAGGGTCCAGGATGTTGTTTACTGACAGCCTGGTTTCAAGTAGCAGATAGACAGCCTTTTCAATAACTTTACCTAAGAAGGGGAGGTTGGAGACAGGTCTGTAGCTGCTCATTGCATCTGGATCCATGGAAGGTTTTTTAAGAAGGGGCTTGATGATTTTTCTTTTAAAGAGGTAGGAAACCTCCCTGCTTGCAGAGAGCAATTTACTATTTTGTGAAATGCTGGGCCAAGCAGGTCAGGACATTTCAGCATATGTTTAGTTGGTCCAGGGTCCAGGTCGCAGGTTGTCTGGCGGAGGCGGCGGAGGATGTCTGAGATCTCTTCCTCACTAATACTTTTGAAGTCAGTCCAGGGTGTTAGGATGTTTTTGCAGCTATTTCCAGGAGTTGCATGAGTCTTGGGTGCTGTGGACTGAATGAGAGACCGAATAGAGGATACTTTGTCAGCAAAGTAGCACGCAAATTTCTCACATAGCTCCTTTGAGGGAGTTATAGTAGGCTTTAGGCAGGATGGGTTACATAGTCTATCAACTGTGTGGAATAGCTGGGCTGGTCTGTTGGCAGCCTTTGCGATCTCCTGTGATAGGTAGGAGGATTTTTTTTGGGTGATCGCTTTTTGGTAGCTTTCCAGGTCAGAGACAAGGGTGTGTTTATCTTTTGGATTCTGAGATTTTCACCACTTCCTTTCTAGTCTGCACATTTCTTTCTTTAGGTCCTTTAGCGAGCTGTCAAACCACCGTGCATGGTGAAGTGGTGTAGACCGTTTAATGCGAACTGGAGCAAGGGCGTCATAGACAGATGACACTGCATGGTTGTACATCAGGACCATGGAGTCTGGGTCTGCGCAATGATTGGTTAATGCGTCGAAGTTGAGGATATTCTGAACGTGCTGGGGTGAGACATCTTTCAGAGAACGGTGTTTTATGAGTTCTTTCCCTCTGTGTTTTATCGCTGGTGCTGTCAGAGAGAAGTGGATGGTGTGGTGGTCAGACCATACCACTGGGTTTATATCCATGTGTGATATTAAAAGTCCACAATGAAATATAAGATCCAGGGTGTGCCCTTTCTTGTGGGTGGGGAGGTAGACAGCCTGAGAGAAACCCAGCTCACTCATTATGAGAAGTAGTTCACTTCCTAGGCGTGAGGAGTGATCTTCCACCCATGCATTAAAATCTCCCAGAATGATCCATCTAGGGTGTTCCACTGTAAGGCAGGATAAGAGTTCAGAGATCTCTTTAAGAAAGGCTGGACCATTTTTTGGGGGGCGGAAAATGAACAATATGTTGATGTTTACTTCTGCTGACAGTTGGGCTGCAAGACATTCAAAGGTTTCAGTGGGGCCTATGGCCAGGGGCCTTATGTTCAAAGAGGATCTGAAGCATATGGCAACACCCCCACCTTTGCGGACTTGTCTCTCACAGTGCAAAATAAAAAACGTAAATTAAAGGACTTACGAGGCGAAACGGCGGAAAAAAGTTAATCACTTGCCTCATCTGTTAAGGCACGGAGGACGCCGTCCGCGCCCTCCGTGCCGATCCGCCGGGTCCCCCCGCTCATTAGCCCCCAGGGCCGGCTGCAGCTCATTAGCCCCTTTGCTCGCGGCTGCAGCTCTAGGGCCAACCCCCCCGATCCACGCTACGTAGCGTGGATCGGGGGGGTTGGCCCTAGAGCTGTGCAGCCGCACACGCGGCTATGCGGACTGCGCAGCCATGGGCAAAGGATGCAGCCATCTTGGGAGAGGCGAGAGAGCCCGACCCGGGCCGTGGGATCGGCAGCCGGCCCGGGGGGGCTAATGAGCGGGGGACCCGGCAGATCGGCACGGAGGGCGCGGACGGCGTCCTCCATGCCTTAACAGATGAGGCAAGTGATTAACTTTTTTTCGCCGTTTCGCCTCGTAAGTCCTTTAAAGGCACATTGTTAAAGGGACATTTGCAAACAAAATTACTGTACAAGCAATACACACCTGAGGAAATCTGCAAGTGTAAGTGCGTTATCTTGCAAAAAACGTAAATTAAAGGCACATTGTTAAAGGGACATTTGCAAACAAAGTGACTGTACAAGCAATACACGCCTGAGGAAATCTGCAAGTGTAAGTGTGTTATCTTGCAAAAAACGTAAATTAAAGGCACATTGTTAAAGGGACATTTGCAAACAAAGTGACTGTACAAGCAATTCGCGCCTGAGGAACTCTGCGAGTGTGAGTGCGTTGCCCTGCAAAAAACGTAAATTAAAGGCACATTGTTAAAGGGACATTTGCATACAAAGTGACTGTACAAGCTAAACACGCCTGAGGAAATCTGCGAGTGTGAGTGTGTTACCCTGCAAAGAAATGTAAATTAAAGGCACATTGTTAAAGGGACATTTGCAAACAAAGCGACTGTACAAGCTAAACACGCGTGAGGAAATCTGCGAGTGTGAGTGCGTTAACCTTCAAAAAACGTAAATTAAAGGCACATTGTTAAAGGGACATTTGCTTACAAAGTGACTGTACAAGCAATACGCGCCTGAGGAACTCTGCGAGTGTGAGTGTGTTATCCTGCAATAAACGTAAATTAAAGGCACATTGTTAAAGGGACATTTTCAAACAAAGTGACTGTACAAGCTAAACACGCCTGAGGAAATCTACGAGTGTAAGTGCATTATCCTGCAAAAAACGTAAATTAAAGGCACATTGTTAAAGGGACATTTGCTTACAAAGTGACTGTACAAGCAAAACACGCCTGTGGAAACTTCGAGTGTGAGTGCGTTATCTTGCAAAAACCGTAAATTAAAGGCACATTGTTAAAGGGACATTTGCATACAAAGTGACTGTACAAGAAATACACGCCTGAGGAAACTGCAAGCGTGAGTGCGTTATCTTGCAAAAAACGTGAATTAAAGGCACATTGTTAAAGGGACATTTGCATACAAAGTGACTGTACAAGCAATACGCGCCTCAGGAACTATGCGAGTGTGAGTGCGTTATCCTGCAATAAACGTAAATTAAAGGCACATTGTTAAAGGGACATTTTCAAACAAAGTGACTGTACAAGCTAAACACGCCTGAGGAACTCTGTGAGTGTGAGTGCGCTATCCTGCAATAAACGTAAATTAAAGGCACATTGTTAAAGGGACATTTTCAAACAAAGTGACTGTACAAGCTAAACACGCCTGAGGAAATCTGCGAGTGTAAGTGCGTTACCCTGCAAAAAACGTAAATTAAAGGCACATTGTTAAAGGGACATTTGCAAACAAAATTACTGTACAAGCAATACACACCTGAGGAAATCTGCAAGTGTAAGTGCGTTATCTTGCAAAAAACGTAAATTAAAGGCACATTGTTAAAGGGGCATTTGCATACAAAGTGACTGTACAAGCAATACACGCCTGAGGAAATCTGCGAATGTGAGTGTGGTACCTAGCAAAATAATGTAAATTAAAGGCACATTGTTAAGGGGACATTTGCAAACAAAGCGACTGTACAAGCTAAACACGCCTGAGGAAATCTGCGAGTGTGAGTGTGTTATCCTGCAATAAACGTAAATTAAAGGCACATTTGCAAACAAAGTGACTGTACAAGCTAAACACGCCTGAGGAAATCTGCGAGTGTGAGTGCGTTATCCTGCAAAAAACGTAAATTAAAGGCACATTTTTAAAGGGACATTTGCTTACAAAGTGACTGTACAAGCAATACACGCCTGAGGAAACTCCGAGTGTGAGTGCGTTATCTTGCAAAAAACGTAAATTAAAGGCACATTGTTAAAGGGGCATTTGCATACAAAGTGACTGTACAAGCAATACACGCCTGAGGAAATCTGCGAATGTGAGTGTGGTACCTAGCAAAATAATGTAAATTAAAGGCACATTGTTAAGGGGACATTTGCAAACAAAGCGACTGTACAAGCTAAACACGCCTGAGGAAATCTGCGAGTGTGAGTGCGTTATCCTGCAATAAACGTAAATTAAAGGCACATTGTTAAAGGGACATTTTCAAACAAAGTGACTGTACAAGCTAAACACGCCTGAGGAAATCTGCGAGTGTGAGTGCGTTATCCTGCAATAAACGTAAATTAAAGGCACATTTGCAAACAAAGTGACTGTACAAGCTAAACACGCCTGAGGAAATCTGCGAGTGTGAGTGCGTTATCCTGCAAAAAACGTAAATTAAAGGCACATTGTTAAAGGGACATTTGCTTACAAAGTGACTGTACAAGCAATACGCGCCTGAGGAACTCTGCGAGTGTGAGTGTGTTATCCTGCAATAAACGTAAATTAAAGGCACATTGTTAAAGGGACATTTTCAAACAAAGTGACTGTACAAGATAAACACGCCTGAGGAATTCTGCGAGTGTGAGTGCGTTATCCTGCAAAAAACGTAAATTAAAGGCACATTGTTAAAGGCAATGCAAATCGGGAATGTAGACAGTTCCCTGTTGGTGCGATCTGGCAATCCTCCTTAGGCAGCTCTCAGTATCCACTAGAGAAAGTAAAAACATGCAAAAGAGAGAGCGCTCTGTGTGACAAATAAATAAGAGCATCCACCCTGCCAAGGACAGGTCTCACCTGTTCAGAAATGGCTGCTCGTAGGACACAGCCTCTGATAGCGTTTGTCCCTTTAGGGCCAGGGACCAGGCTCACGATCCAGCTCCAGGCGGGGAATCCGGAGGGCCACCAGGGAGTCACGGTCTCAGTTTGGACACTTCCAGGGAGGCTGTAGGCAGGCCAAACGTTAGATCCTGGCGCACGCTCACCTTGCGAGACCAAACGGGAGTGAGCGGCGTCTATGCGATGTCAGTAGCGTACTGAGTAGTATTGTGCGGCTAGCAGATGTAACCGCTGACTTGCCGCAAATAAAATAGAGAGTGGTGAGGTAGTAAGGTATAAAAGGGGGGGCTTATTTATTAGTAAAAACAACGCGTTTCTCAGAGAAAACGTTCTCTGTTTCATCAGGCTAATATAAAACAAGATGGCGGCATCTCTTTTTATAGGAAATGCTAAACATTGGTTCTTTGGGATTGGCCAATGGGCAGTACTATGCAAAATAGTGTGAGGTCATAAAGGTGGTGCTAATGATGTAACTTCCACTAGGTGGAGTATGTAAATAAGAAGGAGGAGTTAGAATACTGCTCCTTTATCACAATACTATAAAGATCACTGAATAAAACAATTGAAAGTTGTATATATAGCAGTAACATTTTTTAGAAAGGATCTTCTTAATTTAAATTACTCGATCTTAAGAGTAGGTAGAAAAAAACTGATAAAGTTAAATAATGCAAGCTTTCTGGGATCTAGTCCCCTTCTTCAGGCATATTTCTAGATGTTAGCTGTAGTAAAACACTGATGCAGGGAAGCTGCATGAAGATGGCAGTTGTACTGGTTGCTGTTTAGCAGTTAGATGTCAGGTGATCAGCAGGCTGGAGCCAGTGAGCTTATGCAAGCAAACATGAAATCTAGCAGGTTTCTGAAGATAGTGAAGCCAAGTCAATCATGTTACATAAGGAGTCATGAATCCCATTCCACAATTTAAACCTTCTGTTAATGTCTTGAACATTTTCATAAATTTGTACTCAGAAATCTTTCTTGCTTGTTCATTTTTGAAGTTACCCTTAAGAATAATTATTTTGAGATCTTGCATGCTGTGTCCTGGTTCACAGAAGTGTTGGCCCACTGGTGTGTCCATTTTACCCTCATTAATTTTAAAGCGGTGATGGTTCATTCTTGTGCGCATTTTTTGTCCTGTTTCTCCTATATAGATTCCTCTTGAGGGGCATTTCATGCAGCGTATCATGTATACAACATTGGATGATTCACAGGAAAATTGGTCTGATATTTGATGATATTTCTGTGAGTTTGGTATTTGTATTTGGCTTGTGCACAAGATATAAGGGCAGGTCTCACACCTTGCGTTATTACAGGGTAATGTGCCTGGAGTTTCTGGTGTAGATAATGCACTTCTGATAATCATTTGTCTCAAATTGGGAGGTTGTCTGAAAGCAAGCATTGGTAAATCAGGAAAAACTTCTTTCAGGCGTTTGTCTTTATGAAGTATCGGTTGCAGGGCTTTCGATATCTTCCTCAGTGTCTTTAATCTTGGGTTGTAGGTGACCACTATTGGGACTCTGTTGTTTTCAGTCTTTGGGGTGTATTTCAATAGTTCCTCTCTAGATTTTAAATTTGCTCTGTGTATTTGATCATCAACGATTCGTGGATGATATCCCTGATCTATGAATATATTACGTAGTGACATAAGTTGTCTGTCTCTGTCCTCTGAAACAGAACATATTCGGTTATACCTCAGAGCCTGGCTGTAAACAATAGATTTTTTGGTGTGTTCCGGGTGGAAACTATTCCACTTGAGGTAAATATGCCGGTCAGTTGGTTTACGGTAGATGGATGTTTCTAAAAATCTATCTTGTATATAAATTGTAGTATCCAGGAAACTGACATGGGAGGATGAAAAGTTGAGCGTTAATTTGATGTTCTTGTGGTATTTTGAGAAGTTTTTGTGGAATTTGATTAATTCTTCCTGTGATGCTGTCCAAATTAATAGGATATCGTCTATAAATCTGAAGTAAGCCCATGGTTTAATTTCACACGTTGAAAGGAAGTTTTCCTCCAATCTGGCCATAAATAAATTTGCATACTGGGGTGACATTCTACTTCCCATAGCACTGCCCATTGTCTGTAGATATACATCATTCCCAAATGAAAAATAGTTATGAGTTAGTATATATTTGATAAGTTGTAGTGTGGGCTCTGTTGGTAGATCATTCAACTGAAACCTGCTAGATTTCATGTTTGCTTGCATAAGCTCACTGGCTCCAGCCTGCTGATCACCTGACATCTAACTGCTAAACAGCAACCAGTACAACTGCCATCTTCATGCAGCTTCCCTGCATCAGTGTTTTACTACAGCTAACATCTAGAAATATGCCTGAAGAAGGGGACTAGATCCCAGAAAGCTTGCATTATTTAACTTTATCAGTTAGCCATTAAAAGGTATTACTTTTACAAGACTTTGTTTTTTTCTACCTACATATATTGTTTGGCTAACACGGTACAGAAACATTTTTACTACTATCGATCTTAAGAGGAAAGTATTATTGAAATTTCCCAATAATCAGTCACCATAATGGGGTACCATTAATGGTTCCCTAGGGTATATATAGATAAAGAAAGGGAAGTGGTATAATGTGAATTAGCTCACAATTTCACATGGTTACAAACAAAACAGGCATCATGCACACAGATCCACATATGTATGTATATGTAGCATGTGGGTTTGCCTACCAATGGCTGTACCCCACAGCCACACATACCTGTTGTTCACAATCAAATCTTCCATTATATACTTTGTAAATAAGGAGGGGAGGGGAATAAAATAGGAACCAGAACAGAGAGATTGATTGTCATCAAATATAAAGTGTATGCATTAATATCCTATATCCCTATTAAGGAATATATGGGGCCTGACCCACAAAAGAGCGCCAACTCCCAGCACGGCCACCCCCACGCGAACCCCCGCACCGCGCGACCGCGAACCCCCGCGCGAAACGACAACGGCCCCGCGCAAAAACGTGAATTCACGCGCGAAATCGACATCGCTCGCGCGCAAAAACTCGTGCGAAAACGACACCGCCCCGCGCGAAAATCTGCAACCGCGCGCAACACGAAAACCCGCGCAAAAACGGCCGCGCCAAGAGCCAGCACCCCCCCGCGAACCAAGCCCACAATGTCCCAGCTAGTCTATACCTCTTAATGTATTTCCTCTAAGCATTTATTAAGGCCATCTGGTTCTAGTGTCCCCAATTTGAGTATCCAATATGATTCCCTACTACATAAGGTGCGAAATCTTTCATGTTTATTGGCCATAGGAATTTGTTCTATAATTGTAGCTTTTAGAAGGTTATAATTTTTTCCATGAACCAATAAAAAGTGATTTGAAACACTATGCTTGCTCTCCCCCTTTTTTATGTTAGATCTATGTTTATTGAGCCGAGTTTGACATTTTTGGGAAGTCCTTCCTATGTAGAACAAATTGCAAGGACAGGTTAGTAGATAGATGACGTAGGTGCTCTGGCACGTTACATAAGATTTGATTGTATAGTGTGTAGATCCTGAGGTAGCGAAGGTCTTAGCTCCATCTACTATTGTCTTACAACATAGGCATCGTCGGGACCAGCATGCGTAGCATCCCACTTTATTCGGAACTGTTTAAATGCATTTATTGGTGGGTAGTTGAGATTTCAATTTGCTAGGTGCAATATATCCTCTGATATTTTTACCACGTCTAAAGACCACATTTGGTTTCTCGGGCAGGGTAGTTTTAAGGATGGGGTCACTGAGCAAAATTGGCCAGAAACGGTTAAATATATCCCGACATTCCATTGACTGGCCAGAATAGATAATAATAATAGGTAATTTCTTATGATTTGTATCAGTCTGTCTAGGGTCGCTGCTGCAATCATCACCCTTAATACAATCACGTTGGGAAAATGTAGCCGCTTTTTTATATGCTGCTTCGATTAATTTTGGTGGATAGTGTTTCTCGGTAAATTGAGTTTTAAGGATCTCCGACTGTAAAACATAGTCCTCATTACGTGTACAGTTACGTCGAATGCATTTGAATTGTCCAAAGGGGACATTTTTTAACCACGGTTTAAAGTGAGCACTATTGAAGTCTAGGTACCAGTTTCGATCAGTGGGTTTGAAGTAATTGGTGGTGACAATTGCAGCAGGAACCGGATCAATTTTAATTTCTAGATCTAAAAAGTGGATCTCAGTAGGATGAGTATCCATGGTGAAAGTTAATCCGAACGTATTAGCGTTCAGGTAATCAACATATTGCTGAAGTCTATCTCCTGAACCCTCCCAGACACAGATGATATCGTCGATGAAACGGCGATGTAGGACGAGGTCCACACCATATGGGTTGCCCTCAGACCACACCAGTTGGTCTTCGAGCCAACCCATATACAAATTGGCGAATGCCGGTGCAAACCGCGTCCCCATCGCCGTTCCTCATAACTGCAAGTAGAAGGCATCCAATAAAGTAAAATAGTTAGTTGTAAGGATTATCTCGATGGAATCCAAATTAAATTGTTTCGGACTCTCTATTTTATTTGCAGTAAGTCAGCGGTTACATCTGCTAGCCGCACAATACTACTCAGTACGCTACCCACATCGTTTGGTCTCGCAAGGTGAGCGTGCGCCAGGATCTAACGTTTGGCCTGCCTACAGCCTCCCTGGAAGTGTCCAAACTGAGACCGTGACTCCCTGGTGGCCCTCCGGGTTCCCCGCCTGGAGCTGGATCATGAGCCTGGTCCCTGGCCCCTAAAGGGACAAATGCTATGAGAGGCTGTGTCCTACGAGCAGCTATTTCTGAACAGGTGAGACCTGTCCTTGGCAGGGTGGATACTCTTATTTATTTGTCACTCAGAGCGCTCTCTCTTTGGCATGTTTTTACATTGTTAAAGGGACATTTGCTTACAAAGTGACTGTACAAGCAAAACACGCCTGAGGAAACTGCGAGTGTGAGTGCGTTATCTTGCAAAAAACGTAAATGAAAGGCACATTGTTAAAGGGACAATTGCTTACAAAGTGACTGTACAAGCAAAACACGCCTGAGGAAATCTGCGAGTGTGAGTGCGTTACTCTTCAAAAAACGTAAATTAAAGGCACATTGTTAAAGGGACATTTGCTTACAAAGTGACTGTACAAGCAATACGCACCTGAGGAACTCTGCGAGTGTGAGTGTGTTATCCTGCAATAAACGTAAATTAAAGGCACATTGTTAAAGGGACATTTGCAAACAAACAAAGTGACTGTACAAGCTAAACACGCCTGAGGAAATCTGCGAGTGTGAGTGCATTATCCTGCAAAAAACGTTAATTAAAGGCACATTGTTAAAGGGACATTTGCTTAAAAAGTGACTGTACAAGCAAAACACGCCTGAGGAAACTGCGAGTGTGAGTGCGTTATCTTGCAAAAACCGTAAATTAAAGGCACATTGTTAAAGGGACATTTTCAAACTAAGTGACTGTACAAGCAATACACGCCTGAGGAAATCTGCGAGTGTGAGTGCGTTATCCTGCAAAAAACGTAAATTAAAGGCACATTGTTAAAGGGACATTTTCAAACAAAGTGACTGTACAAGATAAACACGCCTGAGGAATTCTGCGAGTGTGAGTGCGTTATCCTGCAAAAAACGTAAATTAAAGGCACATTGTTAAAGGCAATGCAAATCGGGAATGTAGACAGTTCCCTGTTGGTGCGATCTGGCAATCCTCCTTAGGCAGCTCTCAGTATCCACTAGAGAAAGTAAAAACATGCAAAAGAGAGAGCGTTCTGAGTGACAAATAAATAAGAGCATCCACCCTGCCAAGGACAGGTCTTACCTGTTCAGAAATGGCTGCTCGTAGGACACAGCCTCTGATAGCGTTTGTCCCTTTAGGGGCCAGGGACCAGGCTCATGATCCAGCTCCAGGCGGGGAATCCGGAGGGCCACCAGGGAGTCACGGTCTCAGTTTGGACACTTCCAGGGAGGCTGTAGGCAGGCCAAATGTTAGATCCTGGTGCACGCTCACCTTGCGAGACCAAACGGGAGTGAGCGGCGTCTATGCGATGTCAGTAGCGTACTGAGTAGTATTGTGCGGCTAGCAGATGTAACCGCTGACTTGCCGCAAATAAAATAGAGAGTGGTGAGGTAGTAAGGTATAAAAGGGGGGCTTATTTATTAGTAAAAATTAGTAAAAACAAAGCGTTTCTCAGAGAAAACGTTCTCTGTTTCATCAGGCTAATATAAAACAAGATGGCGGCATCTCTTTTTATAGGAAATGCTAAACATTGGTTCTTTGGGATTGGCCAATGGGCAGTACTATGCAAAATAGTGTGAGGTCATAAAGGTGGTGCTAATGATGTAACTTCCACTAGGTGGAGTATGTAAATAAGAAGGAGGAGTTAGAATACTGCTCCTTTAACACAATACTATAAAGATCACTGAATAAAACAATTGAAAGTTGTATATATAGCAGTAACATTTTTTAGAAAGGATCTTCTTAATTTAAATTATTCGATCTTAAGAGGAAAGTGTTATTGAAATTTCCCAATAATAAGTCACCATAATGGGGTACCATTAATGGTTCCCTAGGGTATATATAGATAAAGAAAGGGAAGTGGTATAATGTGAATTTGCTCACAATTTCGCATGGTTACAAACAAAACAGGCATCATGCACACAGATCCACATATGTATGTAAATGTAGCATGTGGGTTTGCCTACCAATGGCTGTACCCCACAGCCACACATACCTGTTGTTCACAATCAAATCTTCCATTATATACTTTGTAAATAAGGAGGGGAGGGGAATAAAATAGGAACCAGAACAGAGAGATTGATTGTCATCAAATATAAAGTGTATGCATTAATATCCTATATCCCTATTAAGGAATATATGGGGCCTGACCCACAAAAGAGCGCCAACTCCCAGCACGGCCACCCCCACACGAACCCCCGCACCGCGCAACCGCGAACCCCCACGCGAAACGACAACGGCCCCGCGCGCAAATGTTAATTCACGCGTAAAATCCGCAACCGCACGCAACACAAAAACACGCGCGAAAACGGCCGCGCCAAGAGCCAGCACCCCCCCGCGAACCAAGCCCACAATGTCCCAGCTAGTCTATACCTCTTAATGTATTTCCTCTAAGCATTTATTAAGGCCATCTGGTTCTAGTGTCCCCAATTTGAGTATCCAATATGATTCCCTACTACATAAGGTGCGAAATCTTTCATGTTTATTGGCCATAGGAATTTGTTCTATAATAGTAGCTTTTAGAAGGTTATAATTTTTTCCATGAACCAATAAAAAGTGATTTGAAACACTATGCTTGCTCTCCCCCTTTTTTATGTTAGATCTATGTTTATTGAGCCGAGTTTGACATTTTTGGGAAGTCCTTCCTATGTAGAACAAATTGCAAGGACAGGTTAGTAGATAGATGACGTAGGTGCTCTGGCACGTTACATAAGATTTGATTGTATAGTGTGTAGATCCTGAGGTAGCGAAGGTCTTAGCTCCATCTACTATTGTCTTACAACATAGGCATCGTCGGGACCAGCATGCGTAGCATCCCACTTTATTCGGAACTGTTTAAATGCATTTATTGGTGGGTAGTTGAGATTTCAATTTGCTAGGTGCAATATATCCTCTGATATTTTTACCACGTCTAAAGACCACATTTGGTTTCTCGGGCAGGGTAGTTTTAAGGATGGGGTCACTGAGCAAAATTGGCCAGAAACGGTTAAATATATCCCGACATTCCATTGACTGGCCAGAATAGTTAATAATAATAGGTAATTTCTTATGATTTGTATCAGTCTGTCTAGGGTCGCTGCTGCAATCATCACCCTTAATACAATCACGTTGGGAAAATGTAGCCGCTTTTTTATATGCTGCTTCGATTAATTTTGGTGGATAGTGTTTCTCTGTAAGTCGAGTTTTAAGGATCTCCGACTGTAAAACATAGTCCTCATTACGTGTACAGTTACGTCGAATGCATTTGAATTGTCCAAAGGGGACATTTTTTAACCACGGTTTAAAGTGAGCACTATTGAAGTCTAGGTACCAGTTTCGATCAGTGGGTTTGAAGTAATTGGTGGTGACAATTGCAGCAGGAACCGGATCAATTTTAATTTCTAGATCTAAAAAGTGGATCTCAGTAGGATGAGTATCCATGGTGAAAGTTAATCCGAACGTATTAGCGTTCAGGTAATCAACATATTGCTGAAGTCTATCTCCTGAACCCTCCCAGACACAGATGATATCGTCGATGAAACGGCGATGTAGGACGAGGTCCACACCATATGGGTTGCCCTCAGACCACACCAGTTGGTCTTCGAGCCAACCCATATACAAATTGGCGAATGCCGGTGCAAACCGCGTCCCCATCGCCGTTCCTCGTAACTGCAAGTAGAAGGCATCCAATAAAGTAAAATAGTTAGTTGTAAGGATTATCTCGATGGAATCCAAATTAAATTGTTTCGGACTCTCTATTTTATTTGCAGTAAGTCAGTGGTTACATCTGCTAGCCGCACAATACTACTCAGTACGCTACCCACATCGTTTGGTCTCGCAAGGTGAGCGTGCGCCAGGATCTAACGTTTGGCCTGCCTACAGCCTCCCTGGAAGTGTCCAAACTGAGACCGTGACTCCCTGGTGGCCCTCCGGGTTCCCCGCCTGGAGCTGGATCATGAGCCTGGTCCCTGGCCCCTAAAGGGACAAATGCTATGAGAGGCTGTGTCCTACGAGCAGCTATTTCTGAACAGGTGAGACCTGTCCTTGGCAGGGTGGATACTCTTATTTATTTGTCACTCAGAGCGCTCTCTCTTTGGCATGTTTTTACATTGTTAAAGGGACATTTGCTTACAAAGTGACTGTACAAGCAAAACACGCCTGAGGAAACTGCGAGTGTGAGTGCGTTATCTTGCAAAAAACGTAAATTAAAGGCACATTGTTAAAGGGACAATTGCTTACAAAGTGACTGTACAAGCAAAACACGCCTGAGGAAATCTGCGAGTGTGAGTGCGTTACTCTTCAAAAAACGTAAATTAAAGGCACATTGTTAAAGGGACATTTGCTTACAAAGTGACTGTACAAGCAATACGCACCTGAGGAACTCTGCGAGTGTGAGTGTGTTATCCTGCAATAAACGTAAATTAAAGGCACATTGTTAAAGGGACATTTGCAAACAAACAAAGTGACTGTACAAGCTAAACACGCCTGAGGAAATCTGCGAGTGTGAGTGCATTATCCTGCAAAAAACGTTAATTAAAGGCACATTGTTAAAGGGACATTTGCTTAAAAAGTGACTGTACAAGCAAAACACGCCTGAGGAAACTGCGAGTGTGAGTGCGTTATCTTGCAAAAACCGTAAATTAAAGGCACATTGTTAAAGGGACATTTTCAAACTAAGTGACTGTACAAGCAATACACGCCTGAGGAAATCTGCGAGTGTGAGTGCGTTATCCTGCAAAAAACGTAAATTAAAGGCACATTGTTAAAGGGACATTTTCAAACAAAGTGACTGTACAAGATAAACACGCCTGAGGAATTCTGCGAGTGTGAGTGCGTTATCCTGCAAAAAACGTAAATTAAAGGCACATTGTTAAAGGCAATGCAAATCGGGAATGTAGACAGTTCCCTGTTGGTGCGATCTGGCAATCCTCCTTAGGCAGCTCTCAGTATCCACTAGAGAAAGTAAAAACATGCAAAAGAGAGAGCGTTCTGAGTGACAAATAAATAAGAGCATCCACCCTGCCAAGGACAGGTCTTACCTGTTCAGAAATGGCTGCTCGTAGGACACAGCCTCTGATAGCGTTTGTCCCTTTAGGGGCCAGGGACCAGGCTCATGATCCAGCTCCAGGCGGGGAATCCGGAGGGCCACCAGGGAGTCACGGTCTCAGTTTGGACACTTCCAGGGAGGCTGTAGGCAGGCCAAATGTTAGATCCTGGTGCACGCTCACCTTGCGAGACCAAACGGGAGTGAGCGGCGTCTATGCGATGTCAGTAGCGTACTGAGTAGTATTGTGCGGCTAGCAGATGTAACCGCTGACTTGCCGCAAATAAAATAGAGAGTGGTGAGGTAGTAAGGTATAAAAGGGGGGCTTATTTATTAGTAAAAATTAGTAAAAACAAAGCGTTTCTCAGAGAAAACGTTCTCTGTTTCATCAGGCTAATATAAAACAAGATGGCGGCATCTCTTTTTATAGGAAATGCTAAACATTGGTTCTTTGGGATTGGCCAATGGGCAGTACTATGCAAAATAGTGTGAGGTCATAAAGGTGGTGCTAATGATGTAACTTCCACTAGGTGGAGTATGTAAATAAGAAGGAGGAGTTAGAATACTGCTCCTTTAACACAATACTATAAAGATCACTGAATAAAACAATTGAAAGTTGTATATATAGCAGTAACATTTTTTAGAAAGGATCTTCTTAATTTAAATTATTCGATCTTAAGAGGAAAGTGTTATTGAAATTTCCCAATAATAAGTCACCATAATGGGGTACCATTAATGGTTCCCTAGGGTATATATAGATAAAGAAAGGGAAGTGGTATAATGTGAATTTGCTCACAATTTCGCATGGTTACAAACAAAACAGGCATCATGCACACAGATCCACATATGTATGTAAATGTAGCATGTGGGTTTGCCTACCAATGGCTGTACCCCACAGCCACACATACCTGTTGTTCACAATCAAATTTTCCATTATATACTTTGTAAATAAGGAGGGGAGGGGAATAAAATAGGAACCAGAACAGAGAGATTGATTGTCATCAAATATAAAGTGTATGCATTAATATCCTATATCCCTATTAAGGAATATATGGGGCCTGACCCACAAAAGAGCGCCAACTCCCAGCACGGCCACCCCCACACGAACCCCCGCACCGCGCAACCGCGAACCCCCACGCGAAACGACAACGGCCCCGCGCGCAAATGTTAATTCACGCGTAAAATCCGCAACCGCACGCAACACAAAAACACGCGCGAAAACGGCCGCGCCAAGAGCCAGCACCCCCCCGCGAACCAAGCCCACAATGTCCCAGCTAGTCTATACCTCTTAATGTATTTCCTCTAAGCATTTATTAAGGCCATCTGGTTCTAGTGTCCCCAATTTGAGTATCCAATATGATTCCCTACTACATAAGGTGCGAAATCTTTCATGTTTATTGGCCATAGGAATTTGTTCTATAATAGTAGCTTTTAGAAGGTTATAATTTTTTCCATGAACCAATAAAAAGTGATTTGAAACACTATGCTTGCTCTCCCCCTTTTTTATGTTAGATCTATGTTTATTGAGCCGAGTTTGACATTTTTGGGAAGTCCTTCCTATGTAGAACAAATTGCAAGGACAGGTTAGTAGATAGATGACGTAGGTGCTCTGGCACGTTACATAAGATTTGATTGTATAGTGTGTAGATCCTGAGGTAGCGAAGGTCTTAGCTCCATCTACTATTGTCTTACAACATAGGCATCGTCGGGACCAGCATGCGTAGCATCCCACTTTATTCGGAACTGTTTAAATGCATTTATTGGTGGGTAGTTGAGATTTCAATTTGCTAGGTGCAATATATCCTCTGATATTTTTACCACGTCTAAAGACCACATTTGGTTTCTCGGGCAGGGTAGTTTTAAGGATGGGGTCACTGAGCAAAATTGGCCAGAAACGGTTAAATATATCCCGACATTCCATTGACTGGCCAGAATAGTTAATAATAATAGGTAATTTCTTATGATTTGTATCAGTCTGTCTAGGGTCGCTGCTGCAATCATCACCCTTAATACAATCACGTTGGGAAAATGTAGCCGCTTTTTTATATGCTGCTTCGATTAATTTTGGTGGATAGTGTTTCTCTGTAAGTCGAGTTTTAAGGATCTCCGACTGTAAAACATAGTCCTCATTACGTGTACAGTTACGTCGAATGCATTTGAATTGTCCAAAGGGGACATTTTTTAACCACGGTTTAAAGTGAGCACTATTGAAGTCTAGGTACCAGTTTCGATCAGTGGGTTTGAAGTAATTGGTGGTGACAATTGCAGCAGAAACCGGATCAATTTTAATTTCTAGATCTAAAAAGTGGATCTCAGTAGGATGAGTATCCATGGTGAAAGTTAATCCGAACGTATTAGCGTTCAGGTAATCAACATATTGCTGAAGTCTATCTCCTGAACCCTCCCAGACACAGATGATATCGTCGATGAAACGGCGATGTAGGACGAGGTCCACACCATATGGGTTGCCCTCAGACCACACCAGTTGGTCTTCGAGCCAACCCATATACAAATTGGCGAACGCCGGTGCAAACCGCGTCCCCATCGCCGTTCCTCGTAACTGCAAGTAGAAGGCATCCAATAAAGTAAAATAGTTAGTTGTAAGGATTATCTCGATGGAATCCAAAATAAATTGTTTCTGACTCTCTATTTTATTTGCGGCAAGTCAGCGGTTACATCTGCTAGCCGCACAATACTACTCAGTACGCTACCCACATCATTTGGTCTCGCAAGGTGAGCGTGCGCCAGGATCTAACGTTTGGCCTGCCTACAGCCTCCCTGGAAGTGTCCAAACTGAGACCGTGACTCCCTGGTGGCCCTCCGGGTTCCCCGCCTGGAGCTGGATCATGAGCCTGGTCCCTGGCCCCTAAAGGGACAAACGCTATGAGAGGCTGTGTCCTACGAGCAGCTATTTCTGAACAGGTGAGACCTGTCCTTGGCAGGGTGGATGCTCTTATTTATTTGTCACTCAGAGCGCTCTCTCTTTTGCATGTTTTTACATTGTTAAAGACAGTGGTGCTCAACAGAGCTCGAATATTCGAGTAGCTCGAATATTCGAGCTCTTTTTCAGCTATTCGAGCTCGGTATTCGAGCTCCGAATAGCTGGAGATATTCGAATGGGCTATTCGAGTAAACTCGAATAGCACATTCACTATTCACGCTATTCGAGCTAACAGCGCTATTCGAGCTCGCATACCGAGCTCGAATAGCGTCATAGCCCAGATTGATGTCCTCAGAGCCAATCAGAGGGCTCCCAGGCCCTCTGACGGCAGCCAATCACTGAAGGGGACCCTGGCCAGCCCCTACCCTATAAATAGTGGCCGCCATGTTCGGTTTTTCCGTCCTTGCCTGACTTTGTACAGAGAGAGATCTGCTCCTTTGTGCTTTGGCTTAGCAAGAGCTTTATTGTGGTCATTAACCTAGCGTTTTTGCTCACATACACCTCCTATATACACCTATATTGTTGTTAGTTAGAGAGACATTGTATTTTAGTTAGTAGCTTGTGTGTTACTAGAGAGCCAGCTGCTGCAGGCAAGCTTACACAACTTTAGGCCTCAGGGCCTGCCTGTGTGGGCAGCTCAGCTGTTCTCTCCTGTCCTCTGTTAGTTTATTTCTCATCTATACCAGTATTTCTGCTGTCCTTTACTAGTACTGAGTGATAGTATTTTGTATTGTAGTTATATAACTGTACTAGGACACTCACTGTCACTGTTTGTTCATAGCTCCTGCGTGTGACCGTGTGTGTGTGCGTGCACTGTCTGTAGTGTACACACACTCTATTTCCTTCTGATTACTGATTATTGTAATTTCTAGTTGTACTTCCTGACTGTTACTACTTACTTACTGTACTAGGGACACTCACTCAGTCACTGTTCATAGGCTAGCTCCTGCGTGTGTGTGCGCGTGCACTGTCTGTAGGGTACACACACTCTATTTCCTTGTGATTACTACTGAATCTGATTATTGTAATTTCTAGTTGTACTTCCTGACTGTTACTACTTACTTACTGTACTAGGGTAGGGACACTCACTCAGTCACTGTTCATAGGCTAGCTCCTGCGCGTGTGTGCGCGTGCGTGCACTCACTGTCTGTAGTGTACACACACTCTATTTCCTTGTGATTACTACTGATTATTGTAATTTCTAGTTGTACTTCCTGACTGTTACTACTTACTTACTGTACTAGGGACACTCACTCAGTCACTGTTCATAGGCTAGCTCCTGCGCGTGTGTGCGCGTGCGTGCACTCACTGTCTGTAGTGTACACACACTCTATTTCCTTGTGATTACTACTGATTTTTGTAATTTCTAGTTGTACTTCCTGACTGTTACTACTTACTTACTGTACTAGGGACACTCACTCAGTCACTGTTCATAGGCTAGCTCCTGCGTGTGTGTGCGCGTGCACTGTCTGTAGTGTACACACACTCTATTTCCTTGTGATTACTACTAAATCTGATTATTGTAATTTCTAGATGTACTTCCTGACTGTTACTACTTACTTACTGTACTAGGGTAGGGACACTCACTCAGTCACTGTTCATAGGCTAGCTCCTGCGCGTGTGTGCGCGTGCGTGCACTCACTGTCTGTAGTGTACACACACTCTATTTCCTTGTGATTACTACTGATTATTGTAATTTCTAGTTGTACTTCCTGACTGTTACTACTTACTTACTGTACTAGGGACACTCACTCAGTCACTGTTCATAGGCTAGCTCCTGCGCGTGTGTGCGCGTGCGTGCACTCACTGTCTGTAGTGTACACACACTCTATTTCCTTCTACTGAATCTGAGTGATTACTACTGATTATTGTATTTTCTAGTTAGTGTACTAGGGGACACACTCACTGTTCACTGTTCACACTTACTGATTACCGATTATTGTATTTTGTATTTGTACTGTACTAATCAGTTAGCGATCTAATCACTTAGTGATTAGTGTCACCTCACCCACCAACCCACTCCATTAAAGTACCCCACTTTTCACCCGCCCTTTTTAAAAACTTTTGTGTTTACGCCCAAAATATCTAAGATGTCTGGAAGTGGCAGCCAACGCGGTTTGGGCAAGGGAAAGGGCAGCAAAGGAATCAGGAGGAGAGGGAGCAGCATTGTGGCAAGCCGCGGCCACGCCACCATGCACAGTTCCGCAGCAGCAGCAGCAGCGTCAGTGGCTAACATTCCTCCTATAGCCACTGGCCATGGACGCCTTGGGCGCCGCCCAGCAGGAGCATCTGCAACTCACGCTGCAGAGACACAGCAGCAGCAGCGTGTAGCACCTGCTCCGATTTTCCTCCAGCCGGGTCGGAAACGTCCCATTGAGGAAAAGGATGCAGCCACTGTGGTGCAACTGATGATGGAGGATGAGCAGCCCGCCATCAGCTCTGCATCCGAGGCCTCTACCCTCACCACCACCACCACCACCACCCCTGTTCGCAGCAGCCGCCCAGCAGGGCCTGGGGAGGAGGCCAGTTCCCCGTCAGTCGCCGACCTGTCACTCAGCAGTCTTTTGACCCCAGGCACCATCAGGGTATTGTCTGCTGTTGTTGGCGATTTTGAGGAGGAGATGCTGATGGGCACTTTGGGGGAGGAGGGATTGGACAGCAAGACTGTGGCGACAGTCAAGCAGCCCATCCATGCATCAGGAGAGGAGTTTGGGGGGTCATCATCCCAGCAGGACATGTTTCAGGAGGGGGAGGATGATGATGACACGGTGACAGACAAAGACTGGGTGCCACCAGCTCCAGGGGATGTCGTCATCAGCAGCTCTGAGGAGGAGGAGGATGCGCTTGTGGGCCTTGCAAGGAGGTGCATCATTGCAAGCATTGGCAGCAGTAGGCAGGTCCCACAGCCTGCTGGTGTCTCAGGCTCAGCAGCAGCAGCATCTGCCAGTACCACCACCAGCTGCACCCAAGCCCCCGCCCTAACCACCACAGGGAGACAGGCAGCAGCGGCTCCAGGCCATAGGGGGTTGTTTTTGTCACCAATCTGGTGATTTTTCACCATGCCCACAGTGTACAGCAAGTACGCCACTTGCAACCACTGTCAGCGGAAGTTGAGCAGAGGTGCAGACCCCTTAAAGTTCAGCACCAGCTCGCTCATCAACCACCTTGCTGCGAAACATTTCCACCAGCATGAGGAGTTCCAGAGGCTGAAGGCATCTGGTGCTGGCAGTGGCACCACACCCATCACTGCACAGCCTTCAGCAGCAGCAGCAGCAGCAACAGCAGCCACCCGCCCTCCTGCTCCTCCAGCAGCACCAGCAGGAGTGCGGAAACGCACTGCTCCTCCCCCCTCTGCAACTCCTGCCGCCGACACTGAGGCCTGTTCTGGCAGCCAGTCCTCAGTGGCCTCCTCTGCTGTGTCTGCTGATTCCCGTGCAAGCAAAAGGCCACGCCAGAGCCTTTTGAGCGAGTCCTTCCAGGGGGTGGTTAGGGCTCTGCCTCCCAGCAGCCGTTGCGTGCGGCAGCTGAACGGCTTGCTGGCACGGGCCATGTGCTCCCAACTCCTGCCGTACACGCTCGTGCAGGAGGGGAGCAACATGCATGCGCTGCTTGCTTGTGCAGCCCCAGACTGGCAGCTCCCCAGCAGACACTTCTTCGCCCGCAAGGCCATTCCTGCACTGCACCGCTTTGTGATGGCCAATGTGGAGCGAGGGCTGGAGCACGCGGTTGGTGAAAGGGTCCACGTCACCATGGACTCCTGGAGCAGCCGCTTCAGGACAGGCTGCTACCTGTCCTTCACTGTCCACTGGGTCAGCTTGGTGGAAGGGGGTGAGGATGGGAGAGCAGCAGCGGGCACAGCAGCAGCAGCAACACAGTGGGTGGTGCCACCCCGCAGGGTCAGGGGAACTGCAGCAGGTTCCTCCGATCCTCTGCCATCCTCCGGCACACCTGGCCAAACCCCTCGCCTCAGCAGCAGCGTGAAGGCCCGCCACTGCCAAGCGCTGCTGCACTTGGTCAGCCTTGGGAAGACCAAACTGATGGCAACCCATGTGTTGGCCAAACTCCAGGAGCAGGAGAGGATTTGGCTGACCCCCAGAGGCCTCAGAGTCGGAGAGGTGGTGGCCGACAATGGGGCCAATCTGGTTGCCGCAATAGACAGGGGAAACCTGACTCACATCCCCTGTCTTGCCCACGTGCTGAACCTGGTGGTGCAGAAGTTCTTGCGCACCTACCAGGGGATGGGCGAACTGCTGGAAACGGCAAGGAACATTGTGCGTCACTTCCGGCGCTCGGCTGCAGCCTGTGCGAGCCTGGAAGACGTGCAAAAGGAGCTGGAGCTGCCACGCCATCGGCTGATCCTTGACGTTCTGACTCGCTGGAACTCCACCCTGGCGATGTTGGAGCGTCTGGTTGAACAGAAGCACACTGTCAACCAGTACCTTGCCCTGGCCACTGTGTCCGCCGCTCAGAGAAGGGACAGGACCAGCAACATCCCGTCCATCATCCCCGATGATGACTGGAGGCACATGCAGCAGGTGTGCTTAGTGCTGGCTCCCTTTCTGCAGGCCACTAACATGGTGAGCAGGGACCATGCTGTGGTCTGCGAGTGGGTGCCCCTGGTTTGTCTGCTGAACAGGGCCCTCGATGCTTTGCTGGAACAGGGAGCGGCAGCCTTGGACCAGCAGGAGCGTCATGCAGCTGCACAGTCCACCTCTGAGGGGGAGGAGGAGGATGACTTGGTGGAGATCCCTGACCTTGCTGCTGATGAGGGGGATCAGCACAGTGCAGCTGAGTTGGTGCGGGGGTGGAGAGAGGATGAGGCTGAGGAGGGAGAGGATGAGGATGTGCCAGCACACGTGGCCCGCCTCTTCCCAATGGCAGCGCACATGCTGACGTGCCTGCGCAGGGACCCCAGGGTGATCCAGATGAAGCAGAGGGAGGACATCTGGATCACCATAATGTTGGACCCACGCCTCAAGGGGAAGTTGAGTCAGTTCCTGCCGCCTGCAGGAGGAGACCCAGCGCAACAAATAAGGAGCTTGCAGCAGGCCCTTGTTGAGCGCTTGGAGGAAGCCTTCCCCCAGCCTTCCACCCCCACTGTCCAGCCAGCACAGAGGCAGCAGCAGGTGCCTGCATCCAGCAGCAAGCGCCCCACAGACCTGCTGTCTCTCAGCAACGAGCTCTACAGGACTGTAGAGGCTCCGGCAGCAGTGACTAGAGAGGAGGTGCATGCAGTAGCAGCATCCTCCTGTCACAGCCAGCGCCTGACCCGAATGGTGGCTGACTACATGGGGTCCTACAGCGGGCTTGACAGCGATGCCCCTGTTGATCCCATGGAGTATTGGGTCAAGCGCCTGGAGATCTGGAGCGAGCTGGCGCAGTACGCCCTGGAAGTGCTGTCCTGTCCCCCTTCCAGCGTGCTGTCCGAGCGCTGCTTCAGTGCAGCTGGTGGCGTGGTCACCGAGAAACGCTCATGTCTGTCTCACAAGTCTGTGGACAGACTGACGTTTCTCAAGATGAACCAGGCGTGGGTGGAAGGCGAGTTCCTGGCCCCTGTTGTCGGCAAGAGGGGGACATGAACTGGCTACCGGAAGAACCATCGTTAATGTGCCTTACCACCCTTTACAACCTCCTGGCTCCTGCTCACTAAGCCAGCCTGGTTCACTTTGACTATTACGTCGCCTGCAGCCACACATTTTACACCTACAGTGGGCTGCTGTGTACTGCCCTTCTGCTGTCTGTCTGTGTTTCCCACTGCCAGGGTACACAGAATTACCTTCTGCTGCCACTCTGCCACCAGCTATTACGTCAAACAATAGCTATATCTGTCTGTGTAATTTGTTGTAAAAACAAAGCAAGTAAACCATAAAAAAAAAAAAAGGTTTAATTTTTCTGAGGTGCCCGGGTTGAAAACTGTGTTGTCCCAGTTGTGTATTGGACACGATGTGGGCTGCACGACCGCTGTCTGGGACCTCCTGCTGTGTTTATTTACAGCCCTGGTATCACCGCTAGGTACCAGGGCTATTATGTCACGCTGCCTGCCTGGCCTGCTGCCACACTCACACTACTCCTCTATTCCTCCTGCTGCTGCTGCTGTCTGTCTGTGTTTCCCACTGCCAGGGTACACAGAATTTTCTTTCTGCTGCCACTCTGCCACCAGCTATTACGTCAAACAATAGCTATATCTGTCTGTGTAATTTGTTGTAAAAACAAAGCAAATAAACCATTAAAAAAAAAAAAGGTTTAATTTTTCTGAGGTGCCCGGGTTGAAAACTGTGTTGTCCCAGTTGTGTATTGGACACAATGTGGGCTGCACGACCACTGTCTGGGACCTCCTGCTGTGTTTATTTACAGCCCTGGTATCACCGCTAGGTACCAGGGCTATTATGTCACGCTGCCTGCCTGGCCTGCTGCCACACTCACACTACTCCTCCATTCCTCCTGCTGCTGCTGCTGTCTGTCTGTTTTTCCCACTGCCAGGGTACACAGAATTTCCTTCTGCTGCCACTCTGCCACCAGCTATTACGTCAAACAATAGTTGCTCACATTACTCCTCCATTCCTCCTGCTGCTGCTGCTGTCTGTCTGTGTTTCCCACTGCCAGGGTACACATAATTACCTTCTGCTGCCACTCTGCCACCAGCTATTACGTCAAACAATAGCTATATCTGTCTGTGTAATTTGTTGTAAAAACAAAACAAATAAACCATAAAAAAAAAAAAGGTTTAATTTTTCTGAGGTGCCCGGGTTGAAAACTGTGTTGTCCCAGTTGTGTATTGGACACGATGTGGGCTGCACAACCGCTGTCTGGGACCTCCTGCTGTGTTTATTTACAGCCCTGGTATCACCGCTAGGTACCAGGGCTATTATGTCACGCTGCCTGCCTCATTGACTGCCTGCTGCCACACACTTATCCTCCTCCTCCTGCTGCTGAATTTACCTCCTGCTGTCTGTGTGTTTCCACTGCCAGGGAGCACATACAATGGCGCTTCCAACATGCGTGCGCCACCAGCTCTTTGTTACGCTCAAAAATAGCTGCATTTATTTAAAAAAAACAAAAAATTATATATACTTTTTATTAATACTGTGTGATATTATTTTTAGAGGTGTCAGGGTTGAAAACTGTGTTGTCCCAGTTGTGTATTGGACATGATGTGGGCTTCACGACCGCTGTCTGGAACCTCATGCTGTGTATTTACGGCCTGGTACCACCGCTAGGTACTACAGCCTATTATGTCTCGTCTCGCTGCCTGCCTCATTGACTGCCTGCTGCCACACAATCATCCTCCTCCTCCTGGTGCTGAAGTTACCTCCTGCTGTCTGTGTGTTTCCACTGCCAGGGAGCACATACAATGGCGCTTCCAACATGCGTGCGCCACCAGCTATTTATTACGCTCAAAAATAGCTGCATTTCTTTAAAAAAAAATATAGAAGAGAAATAAGTGAAGAAGAAGAAGACGATATAGAAAAAGAAGGAGAAGAAGAAGACGATATAGAAAAAGAAGGAGAAGAAGAAGACGATATAGAAAAAGGAGAAGAAGAAGACGATATAGAAAAAGAAGGAGAAGAAGAAGACGATATAGAAAAAGAAGGAGAAGAAGAAGACGATATAGAAAAAGAAGGTGAAGAAGGTGAAGAAGGTGAAGAAGGCGAAGAAGGTGAAGAAGAAGAAGATGAAGAAGATGAAGAAGAAGAAGATGATGAAGAAGATGAAGAAGATGAAGAAGATGAAGAAGAAGAAGAAGAAGAAGATGATGAAGAAGAAGATGAAGAAGAAGATGAAGAAGAAGATGAAGAAGAAGATGATGAAGAAGATGATGAAGAAGAAGATGAAGAACAAGATGATGAAGAAGAAGATGATGAAGAAGAAGATGAAGAAGAAGATGATGAAGAAGAAGATGATGAAGAAGAAGATGAAGAAGAAGATGATGAAGAAGATGATGAAGAAGATGATGAAGAAGAAGATGAAGAACATGAAGAAGAAGATGATGATGAAGAAGATGAAGAAGAAGATGATGAAGAAGAACATGAAGAAGAAGATGATGATGAAGACGATGATGAAGAAGAAGATGAAGAAGAAGATGATGAAGAAGAAGATGAAGAAGAAGATGATGAAGAAGAAGATGATGAAGAAGAAGATAATGATGAAGAAGAAGATGAAGAAGAAGATGATGAAGAAGAACATGAAGAAGAAGATGATGAAGAAGAACATGAAGAAGAAGATGATGATGAAGAAGATGAAGAAGAAGATGATGAAGAAGAACATGAAGAAGAAGATGATGATGAAGAAGAAGATGAAGAAGAAGATGATGAAGAAGAAGATGAAGAAGAAGATGATGAAGAAGAAGATGAAGAAGAAGATGATGAAGAAGAACATGAAGAAGAAGATGATGATGAAGAAGATGATGATGAAGAAGATGATGATGAAGAAGATGAAGAAGAAGATGATGATGAAGAAGATGAAGAAGAAGATGATGAAGAAGAAGATGATGAAGAAGAAGATGATGAAGAAGAAGATGATGAAGAAGAAGAAGATGAAGAAGAAGATGATGAAGAAGATGATGAAGAAGAAGATGAAGAAGAACATGAAGAAGAAGATGATGATGAAGAAGATGAAGAAGAAGATGATGAAGAAGAACATGAAGAAGAAGATGATGATGAAGAAGAAGATGAAGAAGAAGATGATGAAGAAGAAGATGAAGAAGAAGATGATGAAGAAGAAGATGAAGAAGAAGATGATGAAGAAGAAGATGATGCTGAAGAAGATGAAGAAGAAGATGATGAAGAAGATGATGAAGAAGAAGATGAAGATGAAGAAGAAGAAGAAGAAGAAGAAGAAGAAGAAGAAGAAGAAGAAGAAGAAGAAGAAGAAGAAGAAGAAGAAGAAGAAGAAGATATAGAAGAAGAAGATATAGAAGAAGAAGATAAAGAAGAAGAAGAAGTATATACAGTACTGAACAACATTTTGGACACAACTTCTCTTTCCACCTTTTTTTTTTTTTAAAGGAACATCCCCACATAATCACTTGCTGTTGTTACTTGGAAAAAAAAGATGTTTCTTGCATCATTCACCCTCAAAACAAGTGTTGGAAGCTATTTAAGGCCAATTCAAATAGTCAGCTCGAATAATGAGCTCGAATACCGACTCGAATAGTGAGCTCGAAGTCCGAGGTCGAATCGAATAGTAAAAAAAATCGATTCGAATATTCGACCGAATGCGAATAATTTACTATTCGAATTCGACCAAACTCGAATAATAAAAAGGGGTATCCGAGCATCACTAGTTAAAGGGACATTTGCTTACAAAGTGACTGTACAAGCAAAACACGCCTGAGGAAACTGCGAGTGTGAGTGCGTTATCTTGCAAAAAACGTAAATTAAAGGCACATTGTTAAAGGGACAATTGCTTACAAAGTGACTGTACAAGCAAAACACGCCCGAGGAAATCTGCGAGTGTGAGTGTGTTACTCTTCAAAAAACGTAAATTAAAGGCACATTGTTAAAGGGACATTTGCTTACAAAGTGACTGTACAAGCAATACGCGCCTGAGGAACTCTGCGAGTGTGAGTGTGTTATCCTGCAATAAACGTAAATTAAAGGCACATTGTTAAAGGGACATTTTCAAACAAAGTGACTGTACAAGCAAAACACGCCCGAGGAAATCTGCGAGTGTGAGTGTGTTACTCTTCAAAAAACGTAAATTAAAGGCACATTGTTAAAGGGACATTTGCTTACAAAGTGACTGTACAAGCAATACGCGCCTGAGGAACTCTGCGAGTGTGAGTGTGTTATCCTGCAATAAACGTAAATTAAAGGCACATTGTTAAAGGGACATTTTCAAACAAAGTGACTGTACAAGCTAAACACGCCTGAGGAAATCTGCGAGTGTGAGTGCTTTATCCTGCAAAAAACGTAAATTAAAGGCAAATTGTTAAAGGGACATTTGCTTACAAAGTGACTGTACAAGCAAAACACGCCTGAGGAAACTGCGAGTGTGAGTGCGTTATCTTGCAAAAACCGTAAATTAAAGGCACATTGTTAAAGGGACATTTTCAAACAAAGTGACTGTACAAGCAATACACGCCTGAGGAAATCTGCGAGTGTGAGTGCGTTATCCTGCAAAAAACGTAAATTAAAGGCACATTGTTAAAGGGACATTTGCATACAATATGACTGTACAAGCAATACGCGCCAGAGGAACTCTGCGAGTGTGAGTGTGTTATCCTGCAATAAACGTAAATTAAAGGCACATTGTTAAAGGGACATTTTCAAACAAAGTGACTGTACAAGATAAACACGCCTGAGGAATTCTGCGAGTGTGAGTGCGTTATCCTGCAAAAAACGTAAATTAAAGGCACATTGTTAAAGGCAATGCAAATCGGGAATGTAGACAGTTCCCTGTTGGTGCGATCTGGCAATCCTCCTTAGGCAGCTCTCAGTATCCACTAGAGAAAGTAAAAACATGCAAAAGAGAGAGCGCTCTGAGTGACAAATAAATAAGAGCATCCACCCTGCCAAGGACAGGTCTCACCTGTTCAGAAATGGCTGCTCGTAGGACACAGCCTCTGATAGCGTTTGTCCCTTTAGGGGCCAGGGACCAGGCTCACGATCCAGCTCCAGGCAGGGAATCCGGAGGGCCACCAGGGAGTCATGGTCTCAGTTTGGACACTTCCGGGGAGGCTGTAGGCAGGCCAAATGTTAGATCCTGGCGCACGCTCACCTTGCGAGACCAAACGGGAGTGAGCGGCGTGTATGCGATGTCAGTAGCGTACTGAGTAGTATTGTGCAGCTAGCAGATGTAACCGCTGACTTGCCGCAAATAAAATAGAGAGTGGTGAGGTAGTAAGGTATAAAAGGGGGGCTTATTTATTAGTAAAAATTAGTAAAAACAAAGCGTTTCTCAGAGAAAACGTTCTCTGTTTCATCAGGCTAATATAAAACAAGATGGCGGCATCTCTTTTTATAGGAAATGCTAAACATTGGTTCTTTGGGATTGGCCAATGGGCAGTACTATGCAAAATAGTGTGAGGTCATAAAGGTGGTGCTAATGATGTAACTTCCACTAGGTGGAGTATGTAAATAAGAAGGAGGAGTTAGAATACTGCTCCTTTATCACAATACTATAAAGATCACTGAATAAAACAATTGAAAGTTGTATATATAGCAGTAACATTTTTTAGAAAGGATCTTCTTAATTTAAATTACTCGATCTTAAGAGGAAAGTATTATTGAAATTTCCCAATAATCAGTCACCATAATGGGGTACCATTAATGGTTCCCTAGGGTATATATAGATAAAGAAAGGGAAGTGGTATAATGTGAATTCGCTCACAATTTCACATGGTTACAAACAAAACAGGCATCATGCACACAGATCCACATATGTATGTATATGTAGCATGTGGGTTTGCCTACCAATGGCTGTACCCCACAGCCACACATACCTGTTGTTCACAATCAAATCTTACATTATATACTTTGTAAATAAGGAGGGGAGGGGAATAAAATAGGAACCAGAACAGAGAGATTGATTGTCATCAAATATAAAGTGTATGCATTAATATCCTATATCCCTATTAAGGAATATATGGGGCCTGACCCACAAAAGAGCGCCAACTCCCAGCACGGCCACCCCCACGCGAACCCCCGCACCGCGCGACCGCGAACCCCCGCGCGAAACAACAACGGCCCCGCGCGCAAACGTGAATTCACGCACGAAATCGACATCGCTCGCGCGCAAAAACTCGCACGAAAACTACAATGCCCCGCACGAAAATCCGCAACCGTGCGCAACACGAAAACCCGCGCGAAAACGGCCGCGCCAAGAGCCAGCACCCCCCCGCGAACCAAGCCCACAATGTCCCAGCTAGTCTATACCTCTTAATGTATTTCCTCTAAGCATTTATTAAGGCCATCTGGTTCTAGTGTCCCCAATTTGAGTATCCAATATGATTTCCTACTACATAAGGTGCAAAATCTTTCATGTTTATTGGCCATAGGAATTTGTTCTATAATTGTAGCTTTTAGAAGGTTATAATTTTTTCCATGAACCAATAAAAAGTGATTTGAAACACTATGCTTGCTCTCCCCCTTTTTTATGTTAGATCTATGTTTATTGAGCCGAGTTTGACATTTTTGGGAAGTCCTTCCTATGTAGAACAAATTGCAAGGACAGGTTAGTAGATAGATGACGTAGGTGCTCTGGCACGTTACATAAGATTTGATTGTATAGTGTGTAGATCCTGAGGTAGCGAAGGTCTTAGCTCCATCTACTATTGTCTTACAACATAGGCATCGTCGGGACCAGCATGCGTAGCATCCCACTTTATTCGGAACTGTTTAAATGCATTTATTGGTGGGTAGTTGAGATTTCAATTTGCTAGGTGCAATATATCCTCTGATATTTTTACCACGTCTAAAGACCACATTTGGTTTCTCGGGCAGGGTCGTTTTAAGGATGGGGTCACTGAGCAAAATTGGCCAGAAACGGTTAACTATATCCCGACATTCCATTGACTGGCCAGAATAGTTAATAATAATAGGTAATTTCTTATGATTTGTATCAGTCTGTCTAGGGTCGCTGCTGCAATCTTCACCCTTAATAAAATGTAGCCGCTTTTTTATATGCTGCTTCGATTAATTTTGGTGGATAGTGTTTCTCTGTAAATCGAGCTTTAAGGATCTCCGACTGTAAAACATAGTCCTCATTACGTGTACAGTTACGTCGAATGCATTTGAATTGTCCAAAGGGGACATTTTTTAACCACGGTTTAAAGTGAGCACTATTGAAGTCTAGGTACCTATTTCGATCAGTGGCTTTGAAGTAATTGGTGGTGACAATTGCAGCAGAAACCGGATCAATTTTAATTTCTAGATCTAAAAAGTGGATCTCAGTAGGATGAGTATCCATGGTGAAAGTTAATCCGAACGTATTAGCGTTCAGGTAATCGACATATTGCTGAAGTCTATCTCCTGAACCCTCCCAGACACAGATGATATCGTCGATGAAACGGCGGTGTAGGACGAGGTCCGCACCATATGGGTTGCCCTCAGACCACACCAGTTGGTCTTCGAGCCAACCCATATACAAATTGGCGAACGCCGGTGCGAACCGCGTCCCCATCGCCGTTCCTCGTAACTGCAAGTAGAAGGCATCCAATAAAGTAAAATAGTTAGTTGTAAGGATTATCTCGATGGAATCCAAAATAAATTGTTTCTGACTCTCTATTTTATTTGCGGCAAGTCAGCGGTTACATCTGCTAGCCGCACAATACTACTCAGTACGCTACTGACATCATTTGGTCTCGCAAGGTGAGCGTGCGCCAGGATCTAACGTTTGGCCTGCCTACAGCCTCCCTGGAAGTGTCAAAAATGAGACCGTGACTAAGTTAAAGGCACATTGTTAAATGAACATTTGCTTACAAAGTGACTGTACAAGCAAAACACGTCTGAGGAAACTGCGAGTGTGAGTGCGTTATCTTGCAAAAAACATAAATTAAAGGCACATTGTTAAAGGGACTTTTGCTTACAAAGTGACTGCACAAGCAAAACACGCCTGAGGAAATCTGCGAGTGTGAGTGCGTTAACCTTCAAAAAACATAAATTAAGGGCACATTGTTAAAGGGACATTTTCAAACAAAGTGACTGTACAAGCAATTCGCGCCTGAGGAACTCTGCGAGTGTGAGTGCGCTATCCTGCAAGAAACGTAAACTAAAGGCACATTGTTAAAGGGACATTTGCAAACAAAGTGACTGTACAAGCTAAACACCCCTGAGGAAATCTGCGAGTGTGAATGCGTTACCCTGCAAAAAACGTAAATTAAAGGCACATTGTTAAAGGGACATTTGCAAACAAAGCGACTGTACAAGCTAAACACGCCTGAGGAAATCTGCGAGTGTGAGTGTGTTAACCTGCAAAAAAATGTAAATTAAAGGCACATTGTTAAAGGGACATTTGCAAACAAAGCGACTGTACAAGCTAAATACACCTGAGGAAATCTGCGAGTGTGAGTGCGTTAACCTTCAAAAAACATAAATTAAAGGCACATTGTTAAAGGTACATTTGCATAGAAAGTGACTGTACAAGAAATACACGCCTGAGGAAACTGCAAGCGTGAGTGTGTTATCCTGCAAAAAACGTAAATTAAAGGAGCATTGTTAAAGGGACATTTTCAAACAAAGTGACTGTACAAGCTAAACACGCCTGAGGAAATCTGCGAGTGTGAGTGCGTTATCCTGCAAAAAACGTAAATTAAAGGCACATTGTTAAAGGGACATTTTCAAATAAAGTGACTGTACAAGCAATTCGCGCCTGAGGAACTCTGCGAGTGTGAGTGCGCTATCCTGCAATAAACGTAAATTAAAGGCACATTGCTAAAGGGACATTTGCAAACAAAGCGACTGTACAAGCTAAACACGCCCGAGGAAATCTGCGAGTGTGAGGGCGTTAACCTTCAAAAAACGTAAATTAAAGGCACATTGTTAAAGGGACATTTGCATACAAAGTGACTGTACAAGCAATACGCGCCTGAGGAACTATGCGTGTGTGAGTGCATTATCCTGCAATAAACGTAAATTAAAGGCACATTGTTAAAGGGATATTTTCAAACAAAGTGACTGTACAAGCTAAACACGCCTGAGGAAATCTGCGAGCAAGAGTGTGTTAACCTTCAAAAAACATAAATTAAAGGCGCATTGTTAAAGGGACATTTTCAAACAAAGTGACTGTACTAGCTAAACACGCCTGAGGAACTCTTTGAATGTGAGTGCGCTATCCTACAATAAACGTAAATTAAAAACACATTGTTAAAGGGACATTTGCAAACAAAATTACTGTACAAGCAATACACACCTGAAGAAATCTGCAAGTGTAAGTGCGTTTTTTTGCAAAAAACGTAAATTAATGGCACATTGTTAAAGGGACATTTTCAAACAAAGTGACTGTACAAGCAATACACGCCTGATTAAACTGCGAGTGTTAGTGCGTTATCTTGCAAAAAACGTAAATTAAAGGCACATTGTTAAAGGGGCATTTGCATACAAAATGACTGTACAAGCAATACACGCCTGAGGAAATCTGCAAATGTGAGTGTGCTACCCTGCAAAAAAATGTAAATTAAAGGCACATTGTTAAAGGGACATTTGCAAACAAAGCGACTGTACAAGCTAAACACGCCTTAGGAAATCTGCGAGTGTGAGTGTGTTAACCTGCAAAAAAATGTAAATTAAAGGCACATTGTTAAAGGGACATTTGCAAACAAGGCGACTGTACAAGCTAAACACACCTGAGGAAATCTGCGAGTGTGAGTGCGTTAACCTTCAAAAAACATAAATTAAAGGCACATTGTTAAAGGGACATTTGCATAGAAAGTGACTGTACAAGAAATACACGCCTGAGGAAACTGCAAGCGTGAGTGCGTTATCCTGCAAAAAACGTAAATTAAAGGTGCATTGTTAAAGGGACATTTTCAAACAAAGTGACTGTACAAGCTAATCACGCCTGAGGAAATCTGCGAGCGTGAGTGCGTTAACCTTCAAAAAACATAAATTAAAGGCGCATTTTTAAAGGGACATTTTCAAACAAAGTGACTGTACTAGCTAAACATGCCTGAGGAAATCTGCGAGTGTGAGTGCGTTATCCTGCAAAAAACGTAAATTAAAGGCACATTGTTAAAGGGACATTTGCTTACAAAGTGACTGTACAAGCAAAACACGCCTGAGGAAACTGCGAGTGTGAGTGCGTCATCTTGCAAAAAACGTAAATTAAAGGCACATTGTGCCAGTAACTTTATAAGAAGGATCACACGCTGTATAACTCGCTCTGCACTGGGGACCATCAGAATAGAATAAACCACAGCTGTACTCAGCAAGAGGCTCCCCTCTTGTATAATGGACTGCCCCAATTCCCCGTCGCCGTCAGTTTTATTAGGGGACAGCCGACAGTAGTTAGATAAAGACAAAGACACTCTGCGCAGCAAACATATATGCTGTGCTCATCCTTACTGTTGTTGGCAAATTGATTTAAAGTGCTCACAGAAAAAGTAAAAGTTTGATAGAATTCCTTTAAAGGTACATTTTCAAACAAAGTGACTGTACAAGCGATACACGCCTGAGGAAATCTGGGAGTGTGAGTGCGTTATCCTGCAAAAAGCGTAAATTAAAGGCACATTGTTAAAAGGGCCTTTTTCAAACAAAGTGACTGTACAAGCAATTCGCGCCTGAGGAACTCTGCGAGTGTGAGTGTGTTACCCTGCAAAAAAAGTTTATTAAAGGCACATTGTTAAAGGGACATTTGCATACAAAGTGACTGTACAAGCTATACACGCCTGAGGAAATCTGCGAGTGTGAGTGCGTTATCCTGCAAAAAACGTAAATTAAAGGCACATTGTTAAAGGGACATTTTCAAGCAAAGTGACTGTACAAGCTAAACACGCCTGAGGAAATCTGCGAGTGTGAGTGCTTTAATATGCAAAAAAATGTAAATTAAAGGCACATTGTTAAAGGGACATTTGCTTACAAAGTGACTGTACAAGTAAAACACGCCTGAGGAAACTGCGAGTTTGAGTGCGTTATCTTGCAAAAAACGTAAATTAAAGGCACATTGTTAAAGGGACATTTGCTTACAAAGTGACTGTACAAGTAAAACTCGCCTGAGGAAACTGCGAGTTTGAGTGCGTTATCTTGCAAAAAACGTAAATTAAAGGCACATTGTTAAAGGGACATTTGCTTACAAAGTGACTGTACAAGAAAAACACGCCTGAGGAAATCTACGTGCGTGAGTGCGTTATCCTGCAAAAAACGTAAATTAAAGGCACATTGTTAAAGGGACATTTGCTTACAATGTGACTGTACAAGCAAAACACTCCTGAGGAAACTTCGAGTGTGAGTGCGTTATCTTGCAAAAAACGTAAATTAAAGGCACATTGTTAAAGGGGCATTTGCATACAAAGTGACTGTACAAGCAATACACGCCTGAGGAAATCTACGAGTGTGAGTGTGTTACCCTGCAAAAAACGTAAATTAAAGGCACAGCGTTAAAGGGACATTTGCAAACAAAGTGACTGTACAAGCAATACTGAGGAAACTGCAAGTGTGAGTGCGTTATCTTGCAAAAAACGTAAATTAATGGCACATTGTTAATGGGACATTTGCAAGCAAAGTGACTGTACAAGCAAAACACGCCTGAGAAAATCTGCCAGTGTGAGTGCGTTATCCTGCAACAAACGTAAATTAAAGACACATTGTTAAAGGGACATTTGCAAACAAAACTTACTGTACAAGCTAAACACGCCTGAGGAAATCTGCGAGTGTGAGTGTGTTAACCTGCAAAAAAATGTAAATTAAAGGCACATTGTTAAAGGGACATTTGCAAACAAAGCGACTGTACAAGCTAAACACGCCTGAGGAAATCTCCGAATGTCAGTGCGTTATCCTACAAAAAACGTAAATTAAAGGCACATTGTTAAAGGGACATTTTCAAACAAAGTGACTGTACAAGCAATACACGCCTGAGGAACTCTGCGAGTGTGAGTGCGTTATCCTGCAGTAAACGTAAATTAAAGGCACATTGTTAAAAGGACATTTTCAGACAAAGTGACTGTACAAGCTAAACACGCCTGAGGAAATCTGCGAGTGTGAGTGCGTTATCCTGCAAAAAATGTAAATTAAAGGCACATTGTTAAAGGGACATTTTCAAACAAAGTGACTGTACAAGCAATTCGCGCCTGATTAACTCTGCGAGTGTGAGTGCGCTATCCTGCAATAAACGTAAATTAAAGGCACATTGTTAAAGGGACATTTGCAAACAAAACGACTGTACAAGCTAAACACGCCCGAGGAAATCTGCGAGTGTGAGGGCATTAACCTTCAAAAAACGTAAATTAAAGGCACATTGTTAAAGGGACATTTACATACAAAGTGACTGTACAAGCAATACGCGCCTAAGGAACTATGCGAGTGTGAGTGCATTATCCTGCAATAAACGTAAATTAAAGGCACATTGTTAAAGGGACATTTTCAAACAAAGTGACTGTACTAGCTAAACACGCCTGAGGAACTCTTTGAGTGTGAGTGCGCTATCCTGCAACAAACGTAAATTAAAGGCACATTGTTAAAGGGACATTTGCAAACAAAGTGACTGTACAAGCAATTCGCGCCTGAGGAAATCTGCGAGTGTGAGAGCGTTACCCTGCAAAAAAAGTTAATTAAAGGCACATTGTTAAAGGGACGTTTGCAAACAAAATTACTGTACAAGCAATACACACCTGAAGAAATCTGCAAGTGTAAGTGTGTTATCTTGCAAAAAACGTAAATTAAAGGCACATTGTTAAAGGGACATTTTCAAACAAAGTGACTGTACAAGCAATACACACCTGAGGAAATCTGCGAGTGTGAGTGCGTTATCCTGCAAAAAGTGTAAATTAAAGGCACATTGTTAAAGGCACATTTTCAAACAAAGTGACTGTACAAGCAATTCGCGCCTGAGGAACTCTGCGAGTGTGAGTGCGCTATCCTGCAATAAACGTAAATTAAAGGCACATTGTTAAAGGTACATTTGCAAACAAAACGACTGTACAAGCTAAACACGCCCGAGGAAATCTGCGAGTGTGAGTGCGTTATCCTGCAAAAAACGTAAATTAAAGGCACATTGTTAAAGGGACATTTTCAAGCAAAGTGACTGTACAAGCTAAACACGCCTGAGGAAATCTGCGAGTGTGAGTGCTTTATTATGCAAAAAAATGTAAATTAAAGGCACATTGTTAAAGGGACATTTGCTTACAAAGTGACTGTACAAGTAAAACACGCCTGAGGAAACTGCGAGTTTGAGTGCGTTATTTTGCAAAAAACGTAAATTAAAGGCACATTTTAAAGGAACATTTGCTTACAAAGTGACTGTACAAGAAAAACACGAATGAGGAAATCTGCGAGCGTGAGTGCGTTATCCTGCAAAAAACGTAAATTAAAGGCACATTGTTAAAGGGACATTTGCTTACAATGTGACTGTACAAGCAAAACACTCCTGAGGAAACTTTGAGTGTGAGTGCGTTATCTTGCAAAAAACGTAAATTAAAGGAACATTGTTAAAGGGACATTTGCTTACGAGTGTGAGTGCATTAACCTTCAAAAAACATAAATTAAAGGCACATTGTTAAAGGGACATTTTCAAACAAAGTGACTGTACAAGCAATACACACCTGAGGAAATCTGCGAGTGTGAGTGCGTTATCCTGCAAAAAGCGTAAATTAAAGGCACATTGTTAAAGGAGAACTGTAGTGAGAGGTATATGGAGGCTGCCATATTTATTTCCTTTTAAGCAATACCAGCTGCCTGGCTATTCAGCTAATCCTCTGCCTCTAATACTTTCAGCCATAGGCCCTGAACAAGCATGCAGCAGATCAGGTGTTTCTGACAAATTTAGACAGATATGACAAGATTAGCTGCATGCTTGTTTCTGGTGTGATTCAGACACTTCTTTAGGCAAATAGACCATCAGGGCTGCCAGGCAACTGGTATTGCTTAAAAGGAAATAAATATGGCAGCCTCTATATCCCTCTCACTACAGTTCTCCTTTAAAGGCACATTTTCAAACAAAGTGACTGTACAAGAAATTCGCACCTGAGGAACTCTGCGAGTGTGAGTGCGTTATCCTGCAATAAACGTAAATTAAAGGCACATTGTTAAAGGGACATTTGCAAACAAAGTGACAGTACAAGCTAAACACGCCTGAGGAAATCTGCGAGTGTGAGTGCTTTACCCTGCAAAAAAATTTAATTAAAGGCACATTGTTAAAGGGACATTTGCAAAAAAATTACTGTACAAGCAATACACACCTGTGGAAATCTGCAAGTGTAAGTGCGTTATCTTGCAAAAAACGTAAATTAAAGGCACATTGTTAAAGGGACTTTTGCAAACAAAGTGACTGTACAAGCAATACACGCCTGAGGAAACTGCGAGTGTGAGTGCGTTATCTTGCAAAAAACGTAAATTAAAGGCACATTGTTAAAGGGACATTTGCTTACAAAGTGACTGTACAAGAAAAACACGCCTGAGGAAATCTGCGAGCGTGAGTGCGTTATCCTGCAAAAAACGTAAATTAAAGGTACATTGTTAAAGGGACATTTGCTTACAATGTGACTGTACAAGCAAAACACTCCTGAGGAAACTTCGAGTGTGAGTGCGTTATCTTGCAAAAAACGTAAATTAAAGGAACATTGTTAAAGGGACATTTGCTTACAAAGTGACTGTACAAGCAAAACACGCCTGAGGAAACTGCGAGTGTGAGTGCGTTATCTTGCAAAAAAAGTAAATTAAAGGCACATTGTTAAAGGGGCATTTGCATACAAAGTGACTGTACAAGCAATACACGCCTGAGGAAATCTGCGAGTGTGAGTGTGTTACCCTGCAAAAAACGTAAATTAAAGGCACAGCGTTAAAGGGACATTTGCAAACAAAGTGACTGTACAAGCAATACTGAGGAAACTGCAAGTGTGAGTGCGTTATCTTGCAAAAAACGTAAATTAATGACACATTGTTAATGGGACATTTGCAAGCAAAGTGACTGTACAAGCAAAACACGCCTGAGAAAATCTGCCAGTGTGAGTGCGTTATCCTGCAATAAACGTAAATTAAAGGCACATTGTTAAAGGGACATTTGCAAACAAAAGTTACTGTACAAGCTAAACACGCCTGAGGAAATCTGCGAGTGTGAGTGTGTTAACCTGCAAAAAAATGTAAATTAAAGGCACATTGTTAAAGGGACATTTGCAAACAAAGCGACTGTACAAGCTAAACACGCCTGAGGAAATCTCCGAATGTCAGTGCGTTATCCTACAAAAAACGTAAATTAAAAGCACATTGTTAAAGGGACATTTTCAAACAAAGTGACTGTACAAGCAATACACGCCTGAGGAACTCTGCGAGTGTGAGTGCGTTATCCTGCAGTAAACGTAAATTAAAGGCACATTGTTAAAGGGACATTTTCAGACATAGTGACTGTACAAGCTAAACACGCCTGAGGAAATCTGCGAGTGTGAGTGCGTTATCCTGCAAAAAATGTAAATTAAAGGCACATTGTTAAAGGGACATTTACATACAAAGTGACTGTACAAGCAATTCGCGCCTGAGGAACTATGCGAGTGTGAGTGCATTATCCTGCAATAAACGTAAATTAAAGGCACATTGTTAAAGGGACATTTTCAAACAAAGTGACTGTACTAGCTAAACACGCCTGAGGAACTCTTTGAGTGTGAGTGCGCTATCCTGCAACAAACGTCAATTAAAGGCACATTGTTAAAGGGACATTTGCAAACAAAGTGACTGTACAAGCAATTCGCGCCTGAGGAAATCTGCGAGTGTGAGTGCGTTACCCTGCAAAAAAAGTTAATTAAAGGCACATTGTTAAAGGGACGTTTGCAAACAAAATTACTGTACAAGCAATACACACCTGAAGAAATCTGCAAGTGTAAGTGTGTTATCTTGCAAAAAACGTAAATTAAAGGCACATTGTTAAAGGGACATTTTCAAACAAAGTGACTGTACAAGCAATACACACCTGAGGAAATCTGCGAGTGTGAGTGCGTTATCCTGCAAAAAGCGTAAATTAAAGGCACATTGTTAAAGGCACATTTTCAAACAAAGTGACTAAACAAGCAATTCGCGCCTGAGGAACTCTGTGAGTGTGAGTGCGTTATCCTACAGTAAACGTAAATTAAAGGCACATTGTTAAAGGGACATTTGCTAACAAAGTGACAGTACAAGCTAAACACGCCTGAGGAAATCTGCGAGTGTGAGTGCGTTATCCTGCAAAAAACGTAAATTAAAGGCACATTGTTAAAGGGACATTTTCAAGCAAAGTGACTGTACAAGCTAAACACGCCTGAGGAAATCTGCGAGTGTGAGTGCTTTATTATGCAAAAAAATGTAAATTAAAGGCACATTGTTAAAGGGACATTTGCTTACAAAGTGACTGTACAAGTAAAACACGCCTGAGGAAACTGCGAGTTTGAGTGCGTTATTTTGCAAAAAACGTAAATTAAAGGCACATTTTAAAGGAACATTTGCTTACAAAGTGACTGTACAAGAAAAACACGCCTGAGGAAATCTGCGAGCGTGAGTGCGTTATCCTGCAAAAAACGTAAATTAAAGGCACATTGTTAAAGGGACATTTGCTTACAATGTGACTGTACAAGCAAAACACTCCTGAGGAAACTTCGGGGGTGAGTGCGTTATCTTGCAAAAAACGTAAATTAAAGGAACATTGTTAAAGGGACATTTGCTTACAAAGTGACTGTACAAGCAAAACACGCCTGAGGAAATCTGCGAGTGTGAGTGCATTAACCTTCTAAAAACATAAATTAAAGGCACATTGTTAAAGGGACATTTTCAAACAAAGTGACTGTACAAGCAATACACACCTGAGGAAATCTGCGAGTGTGAGTGCGTTATCCTGCAAAAAGCGTAAATTAAAGGCACATTGTTAAAGGAGAACTGTAGTGAGAGGTATATGGAGGCTGCCATATTTATTTCCTTTTAAGCAATACCAGCTGCCTGGCTATTCAGCTAATCCTCTGCCTCTAATACTTTCAGCCATAGGCCCTGAACAAGCATGCAGCAGATCAGGTGTTTCTGACAAATTTAGACAGATATGACAAGATTAGCTGCATGCTTGTTTCTGGTGTGATTCAGACACTTCTTTAGGCAAATAGACCATCAGGGCTGCCAGGCAACTGCTATTGCTTAAAAGGAAATAAATATGGCAGCCTCTATATCCCTCTCACTACAGTTCTCCTTTAAAGGCACATTTTCAAACAAAGTTACTGTACAAGAAATTCGCACCTGAGGAACTCTGCGAGTGTGAGTGCGTTATCCTGCAATAAACGTAAATTAAAGGCACATTGTTAAAGGGACATTTGCAAACAAAGTGACAGGAACTCTGCGAGTGTGAGTGCGCTATCCTGCAATAAACGTAAATTAAAGGCACATTGTTAAAGGGACATTTGCAAACAAAGCGACTGTACAAGCTAAACACGCCCGAGGAAATCTGCGAGTGTGAGGGCGTTAACCTTCAAAAAACGTAAATTAAAGGCACATTGTTAAATGGACATTTACATACAAAGTTACTGTACAAGCAATACGCGCCTGAGGAACTTTGCGAGTGTGAGTGCATTATCCTGCAATAAACGTAAATTAAAGGCACATTGTTAAAGGGACATTTTCAAACAAAGTGACTGTAGTAGCTAAACACGCCTGAGGAACTCTTTGAGTGTGAGTGCGCTATCCTGCAATAAACGTAAATTAAAGGCACATTGTTAAAGGGACATTTGCAAACAAAGTGACTGTAAAAGCTAAACACGCCTGAGGAAATCTGCGAGTGTGAGTGTGTTACCCTGCAAAAAAAGTTAATTATAGGCACATTGTTAAAGGGACGTTTGCAAACAAAATTACTGTACAAGCAATACACACCTGAAGAAATCTGCAAGTGTAAGTGTGTTATCCTGCAAAAAGCGTAAATTAAAGGCACATTGTTAAAGGCACATTTTCAAACAAAGTGACTAAACAAGCAATTCGCGCCGGAGGAACTCTGCGAGTGTGAGTGCGTTATCCTACAGTAAACGTAAATTAAAGGCACATTGTTAAAGGGACATTTGCAAACAAAGTGACAGTACAAGCTAAACACGCCTGAGGAAATCTGCGAGTGTGAGCGCGTTACCCTGCAAAAAAAGTTAATTAAAGGCACATTGTTAAAGGGACATTTGCAAAAAAAATTACTGTACAAGCAATACACACCAGAGGAAATCTGCAAGTGTAAGTGCGTTATCTTGCAAAAAACGTAAATTAAAGGCACATTGTTAAAGGGACTTTTGCAAACAAATTGACTGTACAAGCAATACACGCCTGAGGAAATCTGCGAATGTGAGTGTGTTACCCTGCAAAAAACGTAAATTAAAGGCACAGCGTTAAAGGGACATTTGCAAACAAAGTGACTGTACAAGCAATACTGAGGAAACTGCAAGTGTAAGTGCGTTATCTTGCAAAAAACGTAAATTAATGGCACATTGTTAATAGGACATTTGCAAGCAAAGTGACTGCACAAGCAAAACACGCCTGAGTAAATCTGCGAGTGTGAGTGCGTTAACCTTCAAAAAACGTAAATTAAAGGCACATTGTTAAAGGGACACTTGCATACAAAGTGACTGTACAAGCAATTCGCGCCTGAGGATCTCTGCGAGTGTGAGTGCGTTATCCTACAATAAACGTAAATTAAAGGCACATTGTTAAAGGGACATTTGCAAACAAAGTGACAGTACAAGCTAAACACGCCTGAGGAAATCTGCGAGTGTGAGTGCGTTACCCTGCAAACAAAGTTAATTAAAGGCACATTGTTATAGGGACATTTGCAAAAAAAATGACTGTACAAGCAATACACACCTGAGGAAATCTGCAAGTGTAAGTGCGTTATCTTGCAAAAAACGTAAATTAAAGGCACATTGTTAAAGGGACTTTTGCAAACAAAGTGACTGTACAAGCAATACACGCCTGAGGTAACTGCGAGTGTGAGTGCGTTATCTTGCAAAAAACGTAAATTAAAGGCACATTGTTAAAGGGGCATTTGCATACAAAGTGACTATACAAGCAATACACGCCTGAGGAAATCTGTGAGTGTGAGAGTGTTACCCTGCAAAAAACGTAAATTAAAGGCACAGCGTTAAAGGGACATTTGCAAACAAAGTGACTGTACAAGCAATACTGAGGAAACTGCAAGTGTGAGTGCGTTATCTTGCAAAAACGTAAATTAATGGCACATTGTTAATAGGACATTTACAAGCAAAGTGACTGTACAAGCAAAACACGCCTGAGGAAATCTGCGAGTGTGAGTGCGTTAACCTTCAAAAAACGTAAATTAAAGGCACATTGTTAAAGGGACACTTGCATACAAAGTGACTGTACAAGCAAAACACGCCTGAGGAAATCTGCGAGTGTGAGTGTGCTACCATGCAATAAAAAGTTAATTAAAGGCACATTGTTAAAGGGACATTTGCAAACAAAGTGACTGTACAAGCAAAACACGCCTGAGGAAATCTGCGAGTGTGAGTGTGCTACCATGCAATAAAAAGTTAATTAAAGGCACATTGTTAAAGGGACTTTTGCAAACAAAATTACTGTACAAGCAATACACGCCTGAGGAAATCTGCAAGTGTAATTGCGTTATCTTGCAAAAAACGCAAATTAAAGGCACATTGTTAAAGGGACATGTGCAAACAAAGTGACTGTACAAGTAATACACGCCTGAGGAAACTGCGAGTGTGAGTGCGTTATCTTGCAAAAAATGTAATTTAAAGGCACATTGTTAAAGGGACATTTTCAGACAAAGTGACTGTACAAGCTAAACACGCCTGAGGAAATCTACGAATGTCAGTGCGTTATCCTGCAAAAAACGTGAATTAAAGGCACATTGTTAAAGGGACATTTTCAAACAAAGTGACTGTATAAGCAATACACGCCTGAGGAACTCTGCGAGTGTGAGTGCGTTATCCTGCAGTAAACGTAAATTAAAGGCACATTGTTAAAGGGACATTTTCAGACAAAGTGACTGTACAAGCTAAACACGCCTGAGGAAATCTGCGAGTGTGAGTGTGTTATCCTGCAAAAAACGTAAATTAAAGGCACATTGTTAAAGGGACATTTTCAAACAAAGTGACTGTACAAGCAATTCGCGCCTGAGGAACTCTGCGAGTGTGAGTGCGCTATCCTGCAATAAACGTAAATTAAAGGCACATTGTTAAAGGGACATTTGCAAACAAAGCGACTGTACAAGCTAAACACACCCGAGGAAATCTGCGAGTGTGAGGGCGTTAACCTTCAAAAAACGTAAATTAAAGGCACATTGTTAAAGGGACATTTGCATACAAAGTGACTGTACAAGCAATACGCGCCTGAGGAACTATGCGAGTGTGAGTGCATTATCCTGCAATAAGCGTAAAATAAAGGCACATTGTTAAAGGGACATTTGCATACAAAGTGACTGTACAAGCAATACGCGCCTGAGGAACTATGCGAGTGTGAGTGCATTATCCTGCAATAAACGTAAATTAAAGGCACATTGTTAAAGGGACATTTTCAAACAAAGTGACTGTACAAGCTAAACACGCCTGAGGAAATCTGCGAGCAAGAGTGTGTTAACCTTCAAAAAACATAAATTAAAGGCGCATTGTTAAAGGGACATTTTCAAACAAAGTGACTGTACTAGCTGAACACGCCTGAGGAATTCTTTGAGTGTGAGTGCGCTATCCTACAATAAACGTAAATAAAAGGCACATTGTTAAAGGGACATTTGCATACAAAGTGACTGTACAAGCAATACACGCCTGAGAAAATCTGCGAATGTGAGTGTGTTACCCTGCAAAAAAATGTAAATTAAAGGCACATTGTTAAAGGGACATTTGCAAACAAAGCGACTGTTCAAGCTAAACACGCCTGAGGAAATCTACGAATGTCAGTGCGTTATCCTGCAAAAAACATAAATTAAAGGCGCATTGTTAAAGGGACATATTCAAACAAAGTGACTGTACTAGCTAAACACGCCTGAGGAATTCTTTGAGTGTGAGTGTGCTATCCTGCAATAAACGTAAATAAAAGGCACATTGTTAAAGGGACATTTGCAAACAAAGTGACTGTACAAGCTAAACACGCCTGAGGAAATCTGCGAGTGTGAGTGCGTTACGCTGCAAAAAAAAGTTAATTAAAGGCACATTGTTAAAGGGACATTTGCAAACAAAATTAGTGTGCAAGCAATACACACCTGAAGAAATCTGCAAGTGTAAGTGCGTTATCCTGCAAAAAACGTAAATTAAAGGCACAGCGTTTAAGGGACATTTGCAAACAAAGTGACTGTACAAGCAATACTGAGGAAACTGCAAGTGTGAGTGCGTTATCTTGCCAAAAACGTAAATTAATGGCACATTGTTAATAGGACATTTGCAAGCAAAGTGACTGTACAAGCAAAACACGCCTGAGGAAATCTGCGAGTGTGAGTGCGTTATCCTTCAAAAAACGTAAATTAAAGGCACATTGTTAAAGGGACACTTGCATAAAAAGTGACTGTACAAGCAATACGCGCCTGAGGAACTCTGCGAGTGTGAGTGCGTTATCCTGCAATAAACGTAAATTAAAGGCACATTGTTAAATGGACATTTGCAAACAAAGTGACTGTACAAGCTAAACACGCCTAAGGAAATCTGTGAGTGTGAGTTTGTTACCCTGCAAAAAAAAGTTAATTAAAGGCTCATTGTTAAAGGGACATTTGCAAACAAAATTACTGTACAAGCAATACACGCCTAAGGAAATCTGCAAGTGTAAGTGCGTTATCTTGCAAAAAATGTAAATTAAAGGCACATTGTTAAAGGGACATGTGCAAACAAAGTGACTGTACAAGTAATACACGCCTGAGGAAACTGTGAGTGTGAGTGCGTTATCTTGCAAAAAACATAATTTAAAGGCACATTGTTAAAGGGGCATTTGCATACAAAGTGACTGTACAAGCAATACACGCCTGAGAAAATCTGCGAATGTGAGTGTGTTACCCTGCAAAAAAATGTAAATTAAAGGCACATTGTTAAAGGGACATTTGCAAACAAAGCGACTGTTCAAGCTAAACACGCCTGAGGAAATCTACGAATGTCAGTACGTTATCCTGCAAAAAACATAAATTAAAGGCACATTGTTAAAGGGACATTTTCAAACAAAGTGACTGTACAAGCAATACACGCCTGAGGAACTCTGCGAGTGTGAGTTAGTGATCCTGCAGTAAACGTAAATTAAAGGCACATTGTTAAAGGGACATTTTCAGACAAAGTGACTGTACAAGCTAAACACGCCTGAGGAAATCTGCGAGTGTGAGTGCGTTATCCTGCAAAAAACGTAAATTTAAGGCACATTGTTAAAGGGACATTTTCAAACAAAGTGACTGTACAAGCAATTCGTGCCTGAGGAACTCTGCGAGTGTGAGTGCGCTATCCTGCAATAAACATAAATTAAAGGCACATTGTTAAAGGGACATTTGCAAACAAAGCGACTGTACAAGCTAAACACGCCCGAGGAAATCTGCGAGTGTGAGGGCGTTAACCTTCAAAAAACGTAAATTACAGGCACATTGTTAAAGGGACATTTGCATACAATGTGACTATACAAGCAATACGCGCCTGAGGAACGATGCGAGTGTGAGTGCATTATCCTGCAATAAACGTAAATTAAAGGCACATTGTTAAAGGGACATTTTCAAACAAAGTGACTGTACAAGCTAAACAACGCCTGAGGAAATCTGCGAGCAAGAGTGTGTTAACCTTCAAAAAACATAAATTAAAGGCGCATTGTTAAAGGGACATTTTCAAACAAAGTGACTGTACTAGCTAAACACGCCTGAGGAACTCTTTGAGTATGAGTGCGTTATCTTGCAAAAAACGCAAATTAAAGGCACATTGTTAAAGGGACATGTGCAAACAAAGTGACTGTACAAGCTAAACACGCCTGAGAAAATCTACGAATGTCAGTGCGTTATCCTGCAAAAAACGTGAATTAAAGGCACATTGTTAAAGGGACATTTTTTAAACAAAGTGACTGTATAAACAATACACGCCAGAGGAACTCTGCGAGTGTGAGTGCGTTATCCTGCAGTAAACGTAAATTAAAGGCACATTGTTAAAGGGACATTTTCAGACAAAGTGACTGTACAAGCTAAACACGCCTGAGGAACTCTGCGAGTGTGAGTGCGTTATCCTGCAGTAAACGTAAATTAAAGGCACATTGTTAAAGGGACATTTTCAGACAAAGTGACTGTACAAGCTAAACACGCCTGAGGAAATCTGCGAGTGTGAGTGTGTTATCCTGCAAAAAACGTAAATTAAAGGCACATTGTTAAAGGGACATTTTCAAACAAAGTGACTGTACAAGCAATTCGCGCCTGAGGAACTCTGCGAGTGTGAGTGCGCTATCCTGCAATAAACGTAAATTAAAGGCACATTGTTAAGTGGACATTTGCAAACAAAGTGACTGTACAAGCTAAACATGCCTGAGGAAATCTGCGAGTGTGAGTGTGTTACCCTGCAAAAAAAAGTTAATTAAAGGCACATTGTTAAAGGGACATTTGCAAACAAAATTACTGTACAAGCAATACACGCCTGAGGAAATCTGCAAGTGTAAGTGCGTTATCTTGCAAAAAACGTAAATTAGAGGCACATTGTTAAAGGGACATGTGCAAACAAAGTGACTGTACAAGTAATACACGCCTGAGGAAACTGCGAGTGTGAGTGTGTTATCTTGCAATAAACGTAAATTAAAGGCACATTGTTAAAGGGGCATTTGCATACAAAGTGACTGTACAAGCAATACACGCCTTAGGAACTCTGCGAGTGTGAGTGCGTTATCCTGCAGTAAACGTAAATTAAAGGCACATTGTTAAAGGGACATTTTCAGACAAAGTGACTGTACAAGCTAAACACGTCTAATGAAATCTGCGAGTGTGAGTGTGTTATCCTGCAAAAAACGTAAATTAAAGGCACATTGTTAAAGCGACATTTTCAAACAAAGTGACTGTACAAGCAATTCGCGCCTGAGGAACTCTGCGAGTGTGAGTGCGCTATCCTGCAATAAACATAAATTAAAGGCACATTGTTAAAGGGACATTTGCAAACAAAGCGACTGTACAAGCTAAACACGCCCGAGGAAATCTGCGAGTGTGAGGGCGTTATCCTGCAAAAAACATAAATTAAAGGCACATTGTTAAAGGGACATTTTCAAACAAAGTGACTGTACAAGCAATACACGCCTGAGGAACTCTGCGAGTGTGAGTTCGTTATCCTGCAGTAAACGTAAATTAAAGGCACATTGTTAAAGGGACATTTTCAGACAAAGTGACTGTACAAGCTAAACACGCCTGAGGAAATCTGCGAGTGTGAGTGCGTTATCCTGCAAAAAACGTAAATTAAAGGCACATTGTTAAAGGGACATTTTCAAACAAAGTGACTGTACAAGCAATTCGTGCCTGAGGAACTCTGCGAGTGCGCTATCCTGCAATAAACATAAATTAAAGGCACATTGTTAAAGGGACATTTGCAAACAAAGCGACTGTACAAGCTAAACACGCCCGAGGAAATCTGCGAGTGTGAGGGCGTTAACCTTCAAAAAACGTAAATTACAGGCACATTGTTAAAGGGACATTTGCATACAATGTGACTATACAAGCAATACGCGCCTGAGGAACGATGCGAGTGTGAGTGCATCATCCTGCAATAAACGTAAATTAAAGGCACATTGTTAAAGGGACATTTTCAAACAAAGTGACTGTACAAGCTAAACAACGCCTGAGGAAATCTGCGAGCAAGAGTGTGTTAACCTTCAAAAAACATAAATTAAAGGCGCATTGTTAAAGGGACATTTTCAAACAAAGTGACTGTACTAGCTAAACACGCCTGAGGAACTCTTTGAGTATGAGTGCGTTATCTTGCAAAAAACGCAAATTAAAGGCACATTGTTAAAGGGACATGTGCAAACAAAGTGACTGTACAAGCTAAACACGCCTGAGGAAATCTACGAATGTCAGTGCGTTATCCTGCAAAAAACGTGAATTAAAGGCACATTGTTAAAAGGACATTTTTTAAACAAAGTGACTGTATAAACAATACACGCCAGAGGAACTCTGCGAGTGTGAGTGCGTTATCCTGCAGTAAACGTAAATTAAAGGCACATTGTTAAAGGGACATTTTCAGACAAAGTGACTGTACAAGCTAAACACGCCTGAGGAAATCTGCGAGTGTGAGTGTGTTATCCTGCAAAAAACGTAAATTAAAGGCACATTGTTAAAGGGACATTTTCAAACAAAGTGACTGTACAAGCAATTCGCGCCTGAGGAACTCTGCGAGTGTGAGTGCGCTATCCTGCAATAAACGTAAATTAAAGGCACATTGTTAAGTGGACATTTGCAAACAAAGTGACTGTACAAGCTAAACATGCCTGAGGAAATCTGCGAGTGTGAGTGTGTTACCCTGCAAAAAAAAGTTAATTAAAGGCACATTGTTAAAGGGACATTTGCAAACAAAATTACTGTACAAGCAATACACGCCTGAGGAAATCTGCAAGTGTAAGTGCGTTATCTTGCAAAAAACGTAAATTAGAGGCACATTGTTAAAGGGACATGTGCAAACAAAGTGACTGTACAAGTAATACACGCCTGAGGAAACTGCGAGTGTGAGTGTGTTATCTTGCAATAAACGTAAATTAAAGGCACATTGTTAAAGGGGCATTTGCATACAAAGTGACTGTACAAGCAATACACGCCTTAGGAACTCTGCGAGTGTGAGTGCGTTATCCTGCAGTAAACGTAAATTAAAGGCACATTGTTAAAGGGACATTTTCAGACAAAGTGACTGTACAAGCTAAACACGTCTGAGGAAATCTGCGAGTGTGAGTGTGTTATCCTGCAAAAAACGTAAATTAAAGGCACATTGTTAAAGGGACATTTTCAAACAAAGTGACTGTACAAGCAATTCGCGCCTGAGGAACTCTGCGAGTGTGAGTGCGCTATCCTGCAATAAACATAAATTAAAGGCACATTGTTAAAAGGACATTTGCAAACAAAGCGACTGTACAAGCTAAACACGCCCGAGGAAATCTGTGAGTGTGAGGGCGTTATCCTGCAAAAAACATAAATTAAAGGCACATTGTTAAAGGGACATTTTCAAACAAAGTGACTGTACAAGCAATACACGCCTGAGGAACTCTGCGAGTGTGAGTGCGCTATCCTGCAATAAACATAAATTAAAGGCACATTGTTAAAGGGACATTTGCAAACAAAGCGACTGTACAAGCTAAACACGCCCGAGGAAATCTGCGAGTGTGAGGGCGTTAACCTTCAAAAAACGTAAATTACAGGCACATTGTTAAAGGGACATTTGCATACAATGTGACTATACAAGCAATACGCGCCTGAGGAACGATGCGAGTGTGAGTGCATTATCCTGCAATAAACGTAAATTAAAGGCACATTGTTAAAGGGACATTTTCAAACAAAGTGACTGTACAAGCTAAACAACGCCTGAGGAAATCTGCGAGCAAGAGTGTGTTAACCTTCAAAAAACATAAATTAAAGGCGCATTGTTAAAGGGATATTTTCAAACAAAGTGACTGTACTAGCTAAACACGCCTGAGGAACTCTTTGAGTATGAGTGCGTTATCTTGCAAAAAACGCAAATTAAAGGCACATTGTTAAAGGGACATGTGCAAACAAAGTGACTGTACAAGCTAAACACGCCTGAGGAAATCTACGAATGTCAGTGCGTTATCCTGCAAAAAACGTGAATTAAAGGCACATTGTTAAAGGGACATTTTTTAAACAAAGTGACTGTATAAACAATACACGCCAGAGGAACTCTGCGAGTGTGAGTGCGTTATCCTGCAGTAAACGTAAATTAAAGGCACATTGTTAAAGGGACATTTTCAGACAAAGTGACTGTACAAGCTAAACACGCCTGAGGAAATCTGCGAGTGTGAGTGTGTTATCCTGCAAAAAACGTAAATTAAAGGCACATTGTTAAAGGGACATTTTCAAACAAAGTGACTGTACAAGCAATTCGCGCCTGAGGAACTCTGTGAGTGTGAGTGCGCTATCCTGCAATAAACGTAAATTAAAGGCACATTGTTAAGTGGACATTTGCAAACAAAGTGACTGTACAAGCTAAACATGCCTGAGGAAATCTGCGAGTGTGAGTGTGTTACCCTGCAAAAAAAAGTTAATTAAAGGCACATTGTTAAAGGGACATTTGCAAACAAAATTACTGTACAAGCAATACACGCCTGAGGAAATCTGCAAGTGTAAGTGCGTTATCTTGCAATAAACGTAAATTAAAGGCACATTGTTAAAGGGGCATTTGCATACAAAGTGACTGTACAAGCAATACACGCCTTAGGAACTCTGCGAGTGTGAGTGCGTTATCCTGCAGTAAACGTAAATTAAAGGTACATTGTTAAAGGGACATTTTCAGACAAAGTGACTGTACAAGCTAAACACGTCTGAGGAAATCTGCGAGTGTGAGTGTGTTATCCTGCAAAAAACGTAAATTAAAGGCACATTGTTAAAGGGACATTTTCAAACAAAGTGACTGTACAAGCAATTCGCGCCTGAGGAACTCTGCGAGTGTGAGTGCGCTATCCTGCAATAAACGTAAATTAAAGGCACATTGTTAAAGGGACATTTTCAAACAAAGTGACTGTACAAGCTAAACACGCCTGAGGAAATCTGCGAGCAAGAGTGTGTTAACCTTCAAAAAACATAAATTAAAGGCTCTTTGTTAAAGGGACATTTTCAAACAAAGTGACTGTAGTAGCTAAACACTCCTGAGGAAATCTGCGAGTGTGAGTGCGTTATCTTGCAAAAAACGTAAATTAAAGGCGCATTGTTAAAGGGGCATTTGCATACAAAGTGACTGTACAAGCAATACGCGCCTGAGGAAATCTGCGAATGTGAGCGTGTTACCCTGCAAAAAAATGTAAATTAAAGGCACATTGTTAAAGAGACATTTGCAAACAAAGCGACTGTACAAGCTAAACACGCCTGAGGAAATCTGCGAGTGTGAGTGCGTTAACCTTCAAAAAACATAACTTAAAGTCACATTGTTAAAGGGACATTTGCATACAAAGTGACTGTACAAGAAATACACGCCTGAGGAAACTGCAAGCGTGAGTGCGTTATCCTGCAAAAAACGTAAATTAAAGGCGCATTTTTAAAGGGACATTTTCAAACAAAGTGACTGTACTAGCTAAACACGCCTGAGGAAATCTGCGAGTGTGAGTGCGTTATCCTGCAAAAAACATAAATTAAAGGCACATTTTTAAAGGGACATTTGCTTACAAATAGACTGTACAAGCAAAACACGCCTGAGGAAACTGCGAGTGTGAGTGCGTAATCTTGCAAAAAACGTAAATTAAAGGCACATTGTTAAAAGGCCTTTTTCAAACAAAGTGACTGTACAAGCAATTCGCGCCTAAGGAACTCTGCGAGTGTGAGTGCGTTAACCTTCAAAAATCGTAAATTAAAGGCACATTGTTAAAGGGACACTTGCATACAAAGTGACTGTACAAGCTATACACGCCTGAGGAAATCTGCGAGTGTGAGTGCGTTAACCTTCAAAAATCGTAAATTAAAGGCACATTGTTAAAGGGACACTTGCATACAAAGTGACTGTACAAGCTATACACGCCTCAGGAACTCTGCGAGTGTGAGTGCGTTAACCTTCAAAAATCGTAAATTAAAGGCACATTGTTAAAGGGACACTTGCATACAAAGTGACTGTACAAGCTATACACGCCTCAGGAACTCTGCGAGTGTGAGTGCGTTATCCTGCAATAAACGTAAATTAAAGGCACATTGTTAAAGGGACATTTTCAAACAAAGTGACTGTACAAGCTAAACACGCCTGAGGAAATCTGCGAGTGTGAGTGCGTTAACCTTCAAAAATCGTAAATTAAAGGCACATTGTTAAAGGGACATTTGCATACAAAGTGACTGTACAAGCAAAACACGCCTGAGGAAATCTGCGAGTGTGAGTGCGTTAACCTTCAAAAATCGTAAATTAAAGGCACATTGTTAAAGGGACACTTGCATACAAAGTGACTGTACAAGCTATACACGCCTCGTGAACTCTGCGAGTGTGAGTGCGTTATCCTGCAATAAACGTAAATTAAAGGCACATTGTTAAAGGGACATTTTCAAACAAAGTGACTGTACAAGCTAAACACGCCTGAGGAAATCTGCGAGCAAGAGTGTGTTAACCTTCAAAAAACATAAATTAAAGGCTCTTTGTTAAAGGGACATTTTCAAACAAAGTGACTGTAGTAGCTAAACACTCCTGAGGAAATCTGCGAGTGTGAGTGCGTTATCATGCAAAAAAAAAACGTAAATTAAAGGCACATTGTTAAAGGGACATTTGCTTACAAAGTGACTGTACAAGTAAAACATGCCTGAGGAAACTGCGAGTTTGAGTGCGTTATCTTGTAAAAAACGTAAATTAAAGGCACATTGTTAAAGGGACATTTTCAGACAAAGTGACTGTACAAGCTAAACACGTCTGAGGAAATCTGCGAGTGTGAGTGTGTTATCATGCAAAAAACGTAAATTAAAGGCACATTGTTAAAGGGACATTTTCAAACAAAGTGACTGTACAAGCAATTCGCGCCTGAGGAACTCTGCGTGTGTGAGTGCGCTATCCTGCAATAAACGTAAATTAAAGGCACATTGTTAAAGGGACATTTTCAAACAAAGTGACTGTACAAGCTAAACACGCCTGAGGAAATCTGCGAACAAGAGTGTGTTAACCTTCAAAAAACATAAATTAAAGGCTCTTTGTTAAAGGGACATTTTCAAACAAAGTGACTGTAGTAGCTAAACACTCCTGAGGAAATCTGCGAGTGTGAGTGCGTTATCTTGCAAAAAACGTAAATTAAAGGCACATTGTTAAAGGGGCATTTGCATACAAAGTGACTGTACAAGCAATACGCGCCTGAGGAAATCTGCGAATGTGGCGTGTTACCCTGCAAAAAAATGTAAATTAAAGGCACATTGTTAAAGAGACATTTGCAAACAAAGCGACTGTACAAGCTAAACACGCCTGAGGAAATCTGCGAGTGTGAGTGCGTTAACCTTCAAAAAACATAACTTAAAGTCACATTGTTAAAGGGACATTTGCATACAAAGTGACTGTACAAGAAATACACGCCTGAGGAAACTGCAAGCGTGAGTGCGTTATCCTGCAAAAAACGTAAATTAAAGGCACATTTTTAAAGGGACATTTGCTTACAAATAGACTGTACAAGCAAAACACGCCTGAGGAAACTGCGAGTGTGAGTGCGTCATCTTGCAAAAAACATAAATTAAAGGCACATTGTTAAAAGGGCCTTTTTCAAACAAAGTGACTGTACAAGCAATTCGCGCCTAAGGAACTCTGCGAGTGTGAGTGCGTTACCCTGCAAAAAAAGTTAATTACAGGCACATTGTTAATGGGACATTTGCATACAAAGTGACTGTACAAGCAAAACACGCCTGAGGAAATCTGCGAGTGTGAGTGTGTTAACCTTAAAAAATCGTAAATTAAAGGCACATTGTTAAAGGGACACTTGCATACAAAGTGACTGTACAAGCTATACACGCCTCGTGAACTCTGCGAGTGTGAGTGCGTTATCCTGCAATAAACGTAAATTAAAGGCACATTGTTAAAGGGACATTTGCAAACAAAGTGACTGTACAAGCTAAACACGCCTGAGGAAATCTGCGAGTGTGAGTGCGTTATCATGCAAAAAAACCGTAAATTAAAGGCACATTGTTAAAGGGACATTTGCTTACAAAGTGACTGTACAAGTAAAACATGCCTGAGGAAACTGCGAGTTTGAGTGCGTTATCTTGTAAAAAATGTAAATTAAAGGCACATTGTTAAAGGGACATTTTCAAACAAAGTGACTGTACAAGCTAAACACGCCTGAGGAAATCTGCGAGTGTGAGTGCGTTATCCTGCAAAAAACGTAAATTAAAGGCACATTGTTCAAGGGACATTTGTTTACAAAGTGACTGTACAAGCAAAACACGCCTGAGGAAATCTGCGAGTGTGAGTGCATTAACCTTCAAAAAACATAAATTAAAGGCACATTGTTAAAGGGACATTGTCAAACAAAGTGACTGTACAAGCAATACACACCTGAGGAAATCTGCGAGTGTGAGTGCATTATCCTGCAAAAAGCGTAAATTAAAGGCACATTGTTAAAGGCACATTTTCAAACAAAGTGACTGTACAAGCAATTCGAGCCTGAGGAACTCTGCGAGTGTGAGTGCGTTATCCTACAATAAACGTAAATTAATGGCACATTGTTAAAGGGACATTTGCTTACAAAGTGACTGTACAAGCAAAACACGCCTGAGGAAATCTGTGAGTGTGAGTGCGTTAACCTTCAAGAAACATAAATTAAAGGCTCATTGTTAAAGGGACATTTGCATTCAAAGTGACAGTACAAGCTATATACGCTTGAGGAAATCTGCAAGTGTGAGTGTGTTAAGGTCCGTACACACGCCGAACTGGAGGCAACGACGGGTCCGTCGTCACCTCCCGCTGGGTGGGCTTTCCAACGACAGTCCGGCGTGTGTACGCACTGTCGGCGGACTGATACGGCTGTTTCTGGGCGATCCGCCCGGCGGATCGCTCAGAAACAGCCGTATCAGTCCGCCGACAGTGCGTACACACGCTGGACTGTCGTTGGAACGGCCACCCAGAAGAAGGTGACGACGGACCCGTCGTTGCCTCCAGTCCGGCATGTGTACGGACCTTTACCCTACAAAAAAACGTAAATTAAAGGCACATTGGTAAAGGGACATTTGTAAACAAAGTTACTGTACAAGCTAAACACACCTGAGGAAATCTGCGAGTGTGAGTGCGTTACCCTGCAAAAAAAGTTAATTAAAGGCACATTGTTAAAGGGACATTTGCAAACAAAGTTACTATACAAGCAATACACCCCTGAGGAAATCTCAGAATCAGAATCAGAATCAATTTTATTTCGCCAAGCATGACTGGGTCAGGCCCGGAATTGGGTTTGGCACAATGGAGCGGTACATAGAAAGAAAGGCAGGAAAAACATTAGAATGATGGTAATATCTCATACTCAAATATAGGCATACACGAATATACAATCAGCAATTAGATATGCACACTGCTGAAGACTGCCGCTCCTATGCAGGAGGTAGGGCGCCGATAGGGGATGGTAGAATGCTAAGGGAGTTCAGGAGGCTAAAGGCCATCGGGAAGGAAGAGTTCTTGTGTCTGGTGGTCTTGGTGGGGATGGCCCGAAGTCTCCGACCCAGTGGAAGTGGGGTGAAAAAACAGTGGTTTGGGTGAGAGAGGTCACTTGCAATCCTCAGTGCCCTGGTTCACAGTCTTGTGTTATACAGATGGTCAAGTGGGGGCAGAGGTCTCCCAATGATCCTCTCCGCCGACCTAATGATCCTCTGTAATTTGTGCCTGTCACTGGCGGTGGCTCCCACATACCACACCAAGATGGCGGAGCAGAGGATCGATTCAATGGTGGCAGTGTAAAAGCATGTTAGAATCTCCTGAGCCATGCCGAACTCCCGCAGTTGGCGGAAGAAGAAGAGTCTCTGCTGGGCTTTCCGTTGGGTTGACACGATATTGACTCTCCAACTGAGATCGCTGGAGATGGTGGTGCCCAGCAGGCGAGCGCAGGACACTCTGGCCACCTCAGTGCCATCGATGTAGATGGGAGATGGGGTAGGTGCCGACTTCCTAAAGTCAATTATAAATTCGACGGTTTTGGCCGTGTTGAGCACCAGGCTGTTCTCTTTACACCAGTGGCATAGTCTTTTCACCTGCTGCTGGTAATCCCGGATGTTTTCCTTGGTGACGAGGCCAACAATGGTGGTGTCATCCGCAAATTTTATGACTTTGACAGAGTCTGCCGTGGATCTGCAATCATTTGTGTAAAGGGAGAAGAGCAGTGGGGACAGGACGCAGCCCTGGGGTGCCCCTGTGTTTGTTATCGCTACTCGTGAGTAGATGTCCCCCATCCTGACAACTTGGGATCTGTTAGAAAGAAAGTCAGTGATCCATAGCCGCAGGATGGAGTGGACTCCCAGTGTGGCCAGGACATTCTGGAGGGTGCGTGGACATATAATGTTAAATGCCGAGCTGAAATCTAGTAGCAGTACTCTGGCATAAGCATCCCTCCTGTCTAGATGGTTGTAGATGTATTCCAGACAGATGTTTAGAGCATCATCAGTGGACCTATTTGCCCTGTAGGCGAACTGGAGTGGGTCTAGTAGGGGCAAGGTGGATAGCTTGAGGGTGGATAAGACCACTCTCTCAAGGGACTTCATGATAATGGACGTCAGGGCTACAGGCCTGTAGTTGTTGAGGTCGGAGATGCCTTGTTTCTTAGGAACAGGAATGATGGTGGACCTCTTGAAGCACGGAGGGACTCTGCCCTCTGTCAGTGACCTGCTGAAGATGGCAGAGAGGATGAGGGCAAGTTGCTCCGAACAGGTTTTGAGGCAGGCTGGGGACACGCCGTTGGGTCCCGAGGCTTTCCTGGCATCTAGCGTGGACAGGAGGTGCCGAACATCCGCCTCCCTCACTTCCAGAGAGAGAGAGTCCTCACTTGGGTCACTGTGCGCGAGGGCTGGGGAGGTGGTGGGTGCCCCTCAGACTCGGGGTGCCGTTCAAACCTGCAGTAGAATTTGCTTAGTTCTTCAGCTAATTCAGGGCTGGGTGTAGCATGTTGCAGGGGAGGCTTGTAGTTGGTAGCAGTCTTAAGCCCTTGCCATACAGCTTGTGAGTTGTTTGAGTGCAGGTTCTGCTTTATCCTCTCAGCAAACTCCTCTTTTGCATCTCTCAGCTGTCGCTTCAGAGCGTTCCTCGCCTTCCTGAATTCCTCCTGGTTTCCTGCCTTGTGAGCCGCCTCCTTGCGTTTCCGCAGTAGCCGTAGCTTGTTAGAGAAACATGGTTTGTTATTCGGGTAGACCTTGAAGGATTTGGTTGGGACGCAGGAGGCCTCACAGAAGCTGATGTAAGAGGTGATGTTGTCCGCCCACTCGTCCAGGTCAGGAGCTGCCAGGGATTCCCAGTCCGTGCGAGTGTGAGTGTGTTATCTTGCAAAAAATGTAAGTTAAAGGCACATTGTTAAAGGGACATTTGCAAACAAAGCGACTGTACAAGCTAAACACGCCTGAGGAAACTGCGAGTGTGAGTGCGTTATCCTGCAAAAAACGTAAATTAAAGGCACATTGTTAAAGGAACATTTTCAACCAAAGTGACTGTACAAGCAGCACACGCCTGAGGAAACTGCGAGTGTGAGTGCTTTATCCTGCAAAAAAACGTAAATTAAAGGCACATTGTTAAAGGGACATTTGCAAACAAAGTTACTGTACAAGCAAAACACGCCTGAGGAAATCTGTGAGTGTGATTGCGTTATCCTGCAAAAACATAAATTAAATGCACATTGTTAAAGGGACATTTGCAAACAAAGTGACTGTACAAGCTAAACACACCTGAGGAAACTGCGAGTGTGAGTGCGTTATCCTACAAAAAATGTAAATTAAAGGAACATTGGTAAAGGGACATTTGCAAACAAAGTGACTGTACAAGCAAAACACGCCTGAGGAAATCTGCGAGTGTGAGTGCGTTACTGAAAAAAGGGGGGAAGGTCCGCACATTGTCCTAAATGAAGTCCTTTATTGTGGACGTATCCAAAAAATCAGCACACACTAACACGCATCTCCAGCTGACATGTTTCAGACCTACTGGTCCCTAATCATAGCTGAAGTAAGAGTGACACAGAAAGATCATATGTACACTTCTCCTGTGGAGGGGGCGGCCCTGTCAAACCAGGGATACACCCTCAAACTCCACAAGAAAGAGGGAATATTAACAATAATATGCATGATAAAACAATAAAATGAACTAAATAGTAAGAAAGAGGGGGGAAAAGAAGCGGGCTCAAGTGCAGGATTAGGTGATTAAGGCTAAATCCCACCGAGAATTCAAACCGCTAGGGAGCCTCGTACCCAGCCTATAAATCCATAAAGCCTCATGGCTTTTTAGCTGTTTGGTTATATCGCCACCCCTTACACCTTGAGATATCCTCTCCAGGCCATGGTAAGAGAAGGAGGACATGTCACCATGATGAACTTGGCGAAAATGTTTCGCCACATTCGAGACGTTCGTACTCTACCAGCCCGGACCGCAGTAATGTTCCCCTATTCTGGCACGTAAAGGTCTAGTGGTGCACCCTACATATTGCAGGGTCGCACTCACTACAATTGACCAAATATATGACATATCGAGTGCCACATTTTATAAACTGTTTGATGGGGAACCTGCGACCGTTCGCAGCGGAAATGGCTTCCCGAGTTCGAGTATGGACACTACAGTAGTGACATGTTCTCACACCACATCTGTATGAGCCTGTCGTGTTGAGCCAAGTTGGATTCCGAGACCCAGAGTTGAACACACTTGGGGACAGTGATTGAGCCAAAGTGGGAGCACGTCTACTTGCAAAACGTACCCCCCGACGTATAACATCGCGTAAATCCTCATCCCCCTCTAAAATCGGGAGGTATTTCTTGAGGACTGAAACAATCTTGTTATACTCAACACTGTAGGTTGTCACAAAAGTGGGTCTGGGACACTTATCCCCACTCCAGTCTGTGTTCTCCAAAAGTTGGTTCCTATCCCTAGAAAGCGCCCGCACCTTGCCCCTCCTGATCATCCATTCGGGATAGCCCCTTTCACGTAGTCTAACTTCCACCTTCTCAAACTCCGGTCTTTCACCATCTCCTCAAGATCCACAAGCCAGGCGTTCCCCCGGAGGGCAGGCCCATTGTGGCCGGTATTGGGTCTCTGGAGGAGCGCCTGAGTGAGTGGGTGGACTCTTTGCTCCAGCCCTTGGTAAGACGCCTTCCGGGTTTTATTAGAGATACTAAGCACCTTCTCTCGAGTCTGGGGGTTTCACCTGGAAGGAACATCACATTTGGATCACCATTGATGTTAAGGCCCTATATTCGTGTATACAGATGTGGTGTGAGAACATGTCATTACTGTAGTGTCCATACTCGAACTCGGGAAGCCATTTCCGCTGCGAACGGTCGCAGGTTCCCCATCAAACAGTTTATAAATTGTGGCACTCGATATGTCATATATTTGGTCAATTGTAGTGAGTGCGCCCTGCAATATGTAGGGTGCACCACTAGACCTTTACGTGCCAGAATAGGGGAACATTACTGCGGTCCGGGCTGGTTGAGAACGAACGTCTCGAATGTGGCGAAACATTTTCGCTAAGTTCATCATGGTGACATGTCCTCCTTCTCTTACCATGGCCTGGAGAGGATATCTCAAGGTGTAAGGGGTGGCAATATAACCAAACAGCTAAAAAGCCGTGAGGCTTTATGGATTTATAGGCTGGGTACGAGGCTCCCTAGCAGTTTGAATTCTCGGTGGGATTTAGCCTTAATCACCTAATCCTGCACTTGAGCCCGCTTCTTTTCCCCCCTCTTTTTTACTATTTAGTTCATTTTATTGTTTTATCATGCATATTATTGTTAATATCCCCTCTTTCTTGTGGAGTTTGAGGGTGTATCCCTGGTTTGACAGGGCCGCCCCCTCCACAGGAGAAGTGTATATATGATCTTTCTGTGTCACTCTTACTTCAGCTATGATTAAGGACCAGTAGGTCTGAAACATGTCAGCTGGAGATGCGTGTTAGTGTGTGATGATTTTTTGGATGCGTTCACAATAAAGGACTTCATTTAGGACCTTCCCCCCTTTTTTCAGTATTGCTTCGAAGATTTGGCCATCCTGGATCCAGCACTATCCTGATCTGAGTGAGCGGTGTTTCCGGGTGTTTTTTATGTGAGTGTGTTACCCTGCAAAAAAAAACATAAATTAAAGGCACATTGTTAATGGAACATTTGCAAACAAAGTGACTAGACGCTAAAAAAGGAACATTTGCACAGAAATTAACTATAGTAATGAATTACACCTAAAGTAAATCTGCATTACACTGCAAAAAATAAAAAAATAAATAAAATAATTTAAATAAACACTCTTAGAGGGATATTTAAACAAAACAAAAAGTGTCCATAGTAATAAAACAAATCTGAATGAAAAGTGCAATTTTTAAATGTTAAAGGAGGATTTGCAAAAAACAAAAACAAAACTGCAGGTCAGAATGACAAAGGCCAAAGGACAAACACAAGCTGATACGTACAGGATCTTCTCAAAAAATTAGCATATTGTGATAAAGTTCATTGTTTTTTGTAATCTACTGATAAACATTAGACTTTCATATATTTTAGATTCAAATACACACAACTGAAGTAGTTCAAGCCTTTTATTGTTTTAATATTGATGATTTTGGCATACAGCTCATGAAAACCCAAAATTCCTATCTCAATTTTTTTTTTGAGAAGATCCTGTATATGCAAAATGTAGAAGTAGAGTGGTCACCTCAACAGGTGGAGTTCCACAGTACAAAGGCAAAAAGACTTATGCCTGGCATACACGGGTCAATCCGGCGGCCGATTTGCCGCCGGATCAACTCCCGCTGCGTCCCCACCGCGTCCGCGCGTGGATCGATTCCCGCTCGTCTCCGCCGGCGCTCGATTCTCCGCTATTGTCCGCTGGCGGGTATCGAGCGAGGAATCTATCCGGCAGGTCATCTGACCTGTCGGATATTATCAATCGAGCCATCAGCGGCTCGATTGATAAGAAAAAAACTTGCCGTGTATGCCTAGCATAACACTTGAAAATAGATCTATTGAAGAACAGAAAAATGATCTTAAAAAAAAGTACTAAAACATATAAAGCGATGAGAAAAAGTCTGACTTCAGATGAACAACAATCTCTACGACAACAATACACCGAAAGAGAAAGACAAAGATTAGCAAAAAGAACAAATGAAGAAAAGGAAAATGATCGAGCTAATAGAGCAAGACTGACTACGGATGGTCGACAATCGCTGCATCAGCAACAAAACACAAAACAGAGAAACAGATTAACTGATAATAGACATTTACAAGAAGATGCCAAGATGCTAACACACAGAAGAAAACAATCCATTTCCACAGAGGAAAGGAGAAATGCCAAACGAGCAAGCCAAAAACGTGAACAAGATGCTGAAAGACAAAGACTTAGGAGAGCAAGTATGACTCCGGAGGAACGAAAAACTCAATGTCAGCAACATGTAAAACTACAAAGAGAAAGGATAACACATCTGCCTCCTGATAAACGCCAATTACGACAACAGGCACAGAGGTGAAGAGGATCACGACAAAGGCAGAGGCAAGAGAGGGAAATAATACAAACCCAAGAGTCAAGAGTTGACACTTTTGAATGAAATGGAGAACATTAATGAGGACATCATTAAAACACACACGTGTGGATATTTAGATCAACTATGCAACTTTTGTAGTGCAAAACATTTTAAAGCTGAAAGACCTTCTGATCAAAAATTTTCACAATGTTGCTCAAAAGGAAAAGTAAATCTTCCACCAATTAGTACAGATCCTTTCATCCAGCAGCTCATGACTGGTCAGCATCAGTACAGAAAAAACTTTTTTGATAATATTAGATCCATAAATAGTGCTTTAGCATTTGCCACCATGGGAGCAAACATTAGTCCACCTCCAATATGGACCATATTGTTTCAGAATTCACAGATCAATTTGTCACAGAGCAGGCACACTGCATCCAGAACAGGGACAAAACAGACAGTATGCACAATTATATATTTTAGATCCCTCTGAAGCAGCAGAGCAAAGAATGCAAATTTCTGCAAACACTGGAATAAATGCAGAACTTATGAAAATACCAAGCACACTAATTGCTCAAAGAAATTAATTTGCAGAGGCCTGTAAAATGTTGTACCAAGTTGAAAAAGAATATCAAGAGGATGCCGCCAGAAATGGAAATGTTATAAAAGAAGTGTCCATGACAATAGTGCAAGATCGCAAAAATGACCAAAGACGTTATAATGCACCAAAACATAATGAGGTTGCATTTATTTTTCAAAATGACGACGGTGAACCTCCACTTGAAAGAGATCTTCTTATACACTGCAAAACAAGTACAGATGATATTAACCAAAAACGAACACAAAGAAATGAGGTGGGTTCACTGAACACAACAGCTAGATATATGCAGTGATGAGGTGGGTTCACTCAACACAACAGCTTGGTATATGCAGTAATGGGTATTACAATGTGCAGCTGCCTCTCACACACACAGGTAGTCACTGAATGTGCTGGGCCTGGCAGTGGCACACACACAGTATGCATTACAAAAGCTGTCTATGCAACACAAGTGCAGTAATGGGTATTACAATGTGCATGTAACGATCTGCTAGTGTATGAGGGGACTAGCAGACAGACAAACAAGATAAATGTTACAAACAGTGACAGTAGAAGGCGATGTCACTGGTACAGATATAAAGAATGGTCAACAGGCAGGGTCGGTAACAGATCTGACATATAAGGTACAAAATCGGCAGGCAATAACAATGTGAGTATACAGGCAGAGGTCGGCAACGGATCAGATAGGCAGAGGTACAGAATCGTAAGGCAAAGAGTAGTCAGAGAAACAGGCAAAGTCAAAACACAGTATAATCAAAACAGTAATAATATATATTTTTCCTAAGCTAGTGTGAAATCCCCGGGGTCCTGCCGCTTCAAAGCACACACGGATCTGACTAAGGTCTGAAGCCAGTAATATTATAATTGGGAGGATATCTTTTTTTAATTTATCTAGGAAAAAGATTAAAAAACCATTAAGTCCTTTTTGATGTGATCCACTTCACCTCAAAACAATTCACTATATTAGTAAAAAGAACTATAGTATGATGAGCATAAAGTACGAAGTCTTGCAAATCTTGTGGTACAAAAATATCAAAAAATCTTTATTGACATAGATACAAAAATCCTTAAAAAAGGAGGTCTCTGCAGGATGCTCCTTGTTTGCATGAATAATCACAGGAATTTCAATATGTTGTAGTGAAAAAAGGCTTTCAGTAAAAAATCAATTGGCAACGACACGCTCGTTTCGGGCATATAATGCCCTTCATCAGGCCACTGTATAAGCACTTTCTACAAAAAAGATCAAACAAAGAAACTCCAATTAAAAACATTAGTATAATGTATTAAAAAAATGAGTACTGACACCCTACAGAAGATTTCCAAGAAAAAGGTGAGGACAGAGTGTGTTCCCCACAAGGCCTCAAAGAAGGACCTTCACACTATGTCAAGAGAAATATAGTATCTAATCCCAGAAGGAGACATAAAAAACTTAAGATGATCAATCCAAGTGTCAAAAGCAATATGGCCAAAACAACATGAGGCAGTAAATATCGACTCAATGGCCACATTACTAAGGATGAAAGAATAAGTATAGTATAGTCACAACAAAGTAGAGCCTATGTAATGAACGCAACAACAATCACCTGGGGCCTGTAAATATCAGTCCCAGTTGTTGCACTAGAAAAGAGAAGCACCTGTAGACATATAAAGAACCCATAAATAATGTATAAATAGAAATATATATACACACAAACCTATGTATCCTGTAGGCAACACATGGCAGGAGCAAACAAAATGACAGAAACTACGTATGACCTAGCAAACGCATATCGCACCTGGCAAAAAAAACATAAAAATGGTTTGCACCCAAGGACACCGCACAAAGAACATGACAACCAGTATACATTGGTATCACTGTACCCCATAAACTACGTCCATTATGAATGTGGCAAAGTTGACACAACAGGAAACCACTTCAAAGTCTAGTAATAATTCCTCATCATAGTAAAAAGACACTGGGTGATAATAAAAAATTCAAATGGTCATAGAGCCACCACAATATATATACATAAAGTATTCTATATGGTCCATATCACCATCTTATCGTACATATAGTCCTAACGCTGTACAGTATAAACAAATGTACTAGGTCAAAGTACCAGACTGGCAATTAATAATACAAAGGTTTGCACAACATAAGACCAATACATGAATCAGTAAATACTTACAATCCTGATGGCAGGGAATAGGATCACCAAGCAGCTATGAGCAGGAGTGCAGTTGCATAATGGCGTCCTAACCATTTAAATACCCGTGTTTGGCGTCTCTAAAGCGCCAGAGCGCATGACAAGAGATCCTGTGGCCAATAAAGAGCCACAGGGAACGCAACCAACCCGGCACCGCGCATCCAGCGCGTACTCACAACCACCCTGGAGCGTAAGCCGGACGCGACCAAACCGGCACTGCGCATCCAGCGTGTGCTTGTAACCACGCTGGAGCGCAAGCCGGAAGTCGCGAACAAGGACTTCCGCCCAATGTAGACCAATTGGGTGCTGGGGGTGTAAACCAGAAAGCGTTCAGATTGTATACAACCAAGCCAGAACGCACAAATTAATAACAGGGCTGTCCCACAATGCAAACCAATAGCAGAGGAAGAGAGGCGTTCCTTATGTAAATAATATAATTAGGGCACATTCAAAGTATAGTACACCGACCCCCAATAAAGGGGATTGGGTAACTGATTAACTATAACATTAGTGGAACCCACTAAGACGGCCACATATAGGGAAAAAAGGGGGAACTTAGTGAACACATAACACAACACATATATATAAATAACAAACTCTGCCACTCTTTGAACAATAGTGGTCAGTTTATACTTAAAGCCAAAACAGATGTTTACAATAAATCTACAAACCACCTCTTAAAGGGGAATGCACCAATAGATAAAAAGGAGACCAAGTCTCATAGCAAGGGTCCACAGATAAAGAATAGACGCTCTAAGGGAATCCCCAAATGGAGAAAACCAAGAAAGACATATATATATGTATGTAAGTTGAACACTGTCCCAGAGTGCAGACCATTAATGCCAGGCAAATGTACCTTATCTCTATACCATGTGGGCCAAAGGAAGGTGAGTGCTGTATATCAATGGATCATTGTTGATTGGAATACATCCAGAGCTAGAAAGAAAAAATAAAAAAGAAGAAGCAAATTATCACAAAAACATAACAGTACACCCGCACTAGAAGTCATATGTAACCACACACAGAGGGGAAGTATTTTATAATCCAAGATTTTACTGTGGCTTATATTCTGCATTCATGTCATCAGGGATAAGAGTTTGTAAAGATTTAATCCACTGAGCTTCCTTGTGCAACAAGAAGGCTTCCCTATCTCCACCCCGTCTAAGAGGGGCAACAATCTCCAAAACGAAGAAGCGCAGCTGATTCGCCGCATGCACTCTTTAAATAAAATGTTTTGTCACAGGCGAGTCAATCTCTGAGACACTTAAATTATGGCGCAAGGCCACATTAATATTGGACCTATGTTCTATTATTCTTTCCTTGACTGGCCGTGTAGTTTCACCCACATATAGTTTACCACAGGGACATTTAATCCCATATACAACATATGGGGTAACACATGTGGCATAGTGTGAGAATTTTATTTGATGACCCTTCATGGGGTGATTAAAGGTTTTACCCTTCATCACTAACTGACAACATGAACAACTAAGGCAAGGAAATGTCCCCTTACGGTTGGGGGCAAGAACTGTCTGGAGATTGACTCGACCTGAGCCAACATCAGATTTAATAAGATGGTCTCTAATCGATTGTGCCCTTCTCACACTATGCCACATGTGTTACCCCATATGTTGTATATGGGATTAAATGTCCCTGTGGTAAACTATATGTGGGTGGAACTACACGGCCAGTCAAGGAAAGAATAATAGAACATAGGTCCAATATTAATGTGGCCTTGCGCCGTAATTTAGGTGTCTCGGAGATTGACTCGCCTGTGACAAAACATTTTATTGAAAGAGGGCATGCGGCGAATCAGCTGCGCTTCTTCGTTTTGGAGATTGTTGCCCCTCTTAGACGGGGTGGAGATAGGGAAGCCTTCTTGTTGCACACGGAAGCTCAGTGGATTAGATCTTTACAAACTCTTATCCCTGATGACATGAATGCAGAATATAAGTCACAGTAAAATCTTGGATTATAAAATACTTCCCCTCTGTGGGTGGTTACATATGACTTCTAGTGCGGGTGTACTGTTATGTTTTTGTGATAATTTGCTTCTTCTTTTTTATTTTTTTATTTTTTCTTTCTAGCTCTGGATTTATTCCAATCAACAATGATCCATTGATATACAGCACTCACCTTCCTTTGGACCACATGGTATAGAGATAAGGTACATTTGCCTGGCATTAATGGTCTGCACTCTGGGACAGTGTTCAACTTACATACATATATATATGTCTTTCTTGGTTTTCTCCATTTGGGGATTCCCTTAGAGCGTCTATTCTTTATCTGTGGACCCTTGCTATGAGACTTAGGGCTGGTGCACACCAAAACCCGCTAGCAGATCCGCAAAATGCTAGCAGATTTTTAAACGCTTATTTTTATTTTTATGAGGCGTTTTGCTAGCGTTTTGCGGATTGCTGCTGCGGTTTTCAGTATAGTAGATTTCATATATTGTTACAGTAAAGCTGTTACTGAACAGCTTCTGTAACAAAAACGCCTGCAAAACCGCTCTGAAGTGCCGTTTTTCAGAGCGGTTTGCGTTTTTCCTATACTTAACATTGAGGCAGAAACGCATCCGAAATCCAAAAAATGCCTCACCCAGGCATTTTTCGTTTCTGCAAAATGCCTGCCGCTCTGGTGTGCACCACCCCATTGAGATACATTGACCAAGCAGATCCGCAGCCGCAAACGGATCTGAAAACGCCCAAAAAGCCGCTCGGTGTGCACCAGCCCTGAGTCTCCTTTTTATCTATTGGTGCATTCCCCTTTAAGAGGTGGTTTGTAGATTTATTGTAAACATCTGTTTTGGCTTTAAGTATAAACTGACCACTATTGTTCAAAGAGTGGCAGAGTTTGTTATTTATATATATGTGTTGTGTTATGTTTTCACTAAGTTCCCCCTTTTTTCCCTATATGTGGCCGTCTTAGTGGGTTCCACTATTGTTATAGTTAATCAGTTACCCAATCCCCTTTATTGGGGGTCGGTGTACTATACTTTGAATGTGCCCTAATTATATTATTTACATAAGGAACGCCTCTCTTCCTCTGCTATTGGTTTGCATTGTGGGACAGCCCTGTTGTTAATTTGTGCGTTCTGGCTTGGTTGTATACAATCTGAACGCTTTCTGGTTTACACCCCCAGCACCCAATTGGTCTACATTGGGCGGAAGTCCTTGTTCGCGACTTCCGGCTTGCGCTCCAGCGTGGTTACAAGCACACGCTGGATGCGCAGTGCCGGTTTGGTCGCGTCCGGCTTACGCTCCAGGGTGGTTGTGAGTACGCGCTGGATGCGCGGTGCCGGGTTGGTTGCGTTCCCTGTGGCTCTTTATTGGCCACAGGATCTCTTGTCATGCGCTCTGGCGCTTTAGAGACGCCAAACACGGGTATTTAAATGGTTAGGACGCCATTATGCAACTGCACTCCTGCTCATAGCTGCTCATTGTGGGACAGCCCTGTTGTTAATTTGTGCGTTCTGGCTTGGTTGTATACAATCTGAACGCTTTCTGGTTTCCACCCCCAGCACCCAATTGGTCTACATTGGGCAGAAGTCCTTGTTCGCGACTTCCGGCTTGCGCTCCAGCGTGGTTACAAGCAAACAATGGTTAGGACGCCATTATGCAACTGCACTCCTGCTCATAGCTGCTTGGTGATCCTATTCCCTGCCATCAGGATTGTAAGTATTTACTGATTCATGTATTGGTCTTAGGCCTCTTGCACACTGCAAGCAATTCAGATTCAGATTCCGCTTTTTAATCAGTTTTTACCTCCGATTCAGATTCAGATTTGCAGTGTGCAAGGAGCAAACTGCAAATCTGAATCTGAATCGGAAGTAAAAACAGATTAAAAAGCGGAATCTGAATCTGAATTGCTTGCAGTGTGCAAGAGGCCTTATGTTGTGCAAACCTTTGTATTATTAATTGGCAGTCTGGTACTTTGACCTAGTACATTTGTTTATACTGTACAGCGTTAGGACTATATGTACGATAAGATGGTGATATGGACCATATAGAATACTTTATGTATATATATTGTGGTGGCTCTATGACCATTTGAATTTTTTATTATCACCCAGTGTCTTTTTACTATGATGAGGAATTATTACTAGACTTTGAAGTGGTTTCCTGTTGTGTCAACTTTGCCACATTCATAATGGACGTAGTTTATGGGGTACAGTGATACCAATGTATACTGGTTGTCATGTTCTTTGTGCGGTGTCCTTGGGTGCAAACCATTTTTATGTTTTTTTTTGCCAGGTGCGATATGCGTTTGCTAGGTCATACGTAGTTTCTGTCATTTTGTTTGCTCCTGCCATGTGTTGCCTACAGGATACATAGGTTTGTGTGTATATATATTTCTATTTATACATTATTTATGGGTTCTTTATATGTCTACAGGTGCTTCTCTTTTCTAGTGCAAAAACTGGGACTGATATTTACAGGCCCCAGGTGATTGTTGTTGCGTTCATTACATAGGCTCTACTTTGTTGTGACTATACTATACTTATTCTTTCATCCTTAGTAATGTGGCCATTGAGTCGATATTTACTGCCTCATGTTGTTTTGGCCATATTGCTTTTGACACTTGGATTGATCATCTTTTTCATGTCTCCTTCTGGGATTAGATACTATATTTCTCTTGACATAGTGTGAAGGTCCTTCTTTGAGGCCTTGTGGGGAACACACTCTGTCCTCACCTTTTTCTTGGAAATCTTCTGTAGGGTGTCAGTACTCATTTTTTTAATACATTATACTAATGTTTTTAATTGGAATTTCTTTGTTTGATCTTTTTTGTAGAAAGTGCTTATACAGTGGCCTGATGAAGGGCATTATATGCCCGAAACGAGCATGTTGTTGCCAATTGATTTTTTACTGAAAGCCTTTTTTCACTACAAAATATTGAAATTCCTGTGATTATTCATGCAAACAAGGAGCATCCTGCAGAGACCTCCTTTTTTAAGGATTTTTGTATCTATGTCAATAAAGATTTTTTGATATTTTTGTACCACAAGATTTGCAAGACTTCGTACTTTATGCTCATCATACTATAGTTATTTTTACTAATATAGTAAAGTCTGAAGCCTTCACTGCGAAGTGTTAGCTAGAGCAGACAGTGAGCAAGTGTCAGCACAGCTCTTAAATAGCCCGGGTAAGCAGGCAACTACGCCCCTAAGCCACTTGGCCCATCAGGAACCGGAGGTGGAGCCATGCATGTCAGCTGACAGGTGATCAGCTGACACGCTTCCTTAGAGCATAAGAGGGGCGTCACCGACAACGCATGTGTCCACCCTCATTTGCAGTCTGAGAATCATGCGGCCGGATCTCTGCATGAACGCTGCTGACACCATCCCTGACAATGCGGGCAGCCGCACCGGAAGTCCCAGATGCGCTGCCAGTGGAGGAAACCGCGAGTGGGCTGGTAAGCGCAGATTTACTAACATTACCCCCCCCCCCTTGAGGCGTGGACTCCGAACACACCAGAACTGGTCTATCTGGGTGAGTTTTATGAAATTCGGGGATCAACTCATCTGCATGTAGTCTATGAGCTGGAATCCAAGATCTTTCCTCTGGGCCGTAGCCCTTCCAATGTACCAAATACTGTATGGAATTCCTTATTTTCCTGGAATCTAAAATTTTCTCCACTTCAAATTCAGGTTCGCCATCAATAATCACCGGGGGGGGGGGGGGTTTGGGGTAGTGGAATTAATATCAGCATTGGTGGCAGATTTCAAGAGAGATACATGAAAATACTTGCTCCCTTTCATGGAAGCTGGCAGGGACACCTTATAAGTTACTTCATTAATCTTTTCAGAAATAATGTAGGGACCAATAAATTTAGGACCAAGTTTGGCGCAAACCAATATTTTTTGTGGAAACTCATAGACGATCCCCAGGAGAGAACTGCTGCTGGGGAGAGCGATGGTGATCAGCCTGTCGCTTCTGGGATACGACAGCTTTCTTCAAGTTCTGATTGACCGAGGTCCAGATCTCTCGCATCCTGACCACCCAGTCCTGCAGTACTGGGAAGGACGAGGAAGCGGAGGGCACAAACGAGAATTTGGGTGACCTCCCAAAGACTACCTGAAAGGGAGAAAATTTTGATGAAGCATTAAAAAAATTATTATGTGCAAATTCCGCAAATGGCAAAAACTGTACCCAATCCTCCTGGGATTCTGAAACATAACACCTCAGAAACTGCTCTAGAGACTGATTAATTATTTCTGTCTGGCCTTTAGTTTGAGGGTGGAACCCAGAGGAGAAGGACAAAGACATACTCATATGAGCACAGAAGTTCTTCCAGAATTGTGATACAAATTGTACCCCTCTATCTGATATGATATTTTTGGGAATACCATGTAAACGAAAGATATTCTCCACAAATAACTCAACTAGTTCTTTGGAGGACGGTAATTTGTCCAGCGGTATGAAATGTACCATTTTGCTGAACCTGTCCACCACAACCCAGATGACAGTCTTTCCCTGGGACGCAGGGAGATATACTATGAAGTCCTCTGCTTTTGACACGGTTGATCATGCTCTGCTTCTGCAGACACTGTCATCTTTAGGAATCAAGGGACAAGCACTTTCCTGGATCTCCTCTTATCTCTCTGGTCGCTCTTACACTGTGTCTTTCTCTAACACCAATTCCTCCCCATGCCCACTGTCTGTTGGTGTTCCTCAAGGCTCTGTTCTTGGGCCACTTCTTTTCTCAGTCTACACTCGTGGCCTGGGACAACTAATTAACTCTTTTGGCTTCCAGTATCACCTCTATGCGGATGACACCCAAATCTATCTCCTCCTTTTTCCCCACTAGGGGGATGTCCTGCTGGGGGGGGGTCTGATCGCCGCCGGCTGCATTTGCTTAGCGGGGGGGCTCTTCAAAGCCCCCCTCCGCAGCATTCTCCGCCTTCTCGCCCGCTCCCTCCCTCTCCCTTCCCCTCTGAGCGGCGCAGGACGGATATCCGTCCTGTGTCTGATAGGATAGGCTTCTGCCTATCAGATGCCGGCGATCCCCGGCCAATCAGAGGCCGGGGATCGCCGATCTACATCACGGCGCTGCTGCGCAGCAGCGCCGTATGATGTAAACAGCGGGGATTTCTTCTGCGGCTCTCCGGCTGTTCACGGAGACACCCTCCGTGAACTGACATGGAAAGGCCGCTCTGTTCTTGGGCCACTTCTTTTCTCAGTCTACACTCGTGGCCTGGGACAACTGACTAACTCTTTTGGCTTCCAGTATCACCTCTATGCAGATGACACCCAAATCTATCTCTCAGCCCCCGATCTGTCATCACTACTATCTAGAGTCCCCGACTGTCTACGTGCCGTTTCTGCATTTATGTCCTCCCGCTTCCTCAAACTCAATATGAGTAAAACGGAAATTGTGATTTTTTCCACCATCACTATCTACGCCCCCACCAATTGCAACCATAACGGTAGACAACACCCCAATAACCTCAACCACTAAGGCCCGCTGCTTGGGGGTTATACTTGACTCAGAGCTCTCCTTTAAACCTCACATTGCCTCATTAACCACCACCTGCTATTTCCAGCTCAAAAATATATTCCGTATCCGTCCCTTCCTCACACAAGAGCCCACCAAAATGCTTGTACATGCCTTAATCATCTCCCGCCTAGACTACTGCAACACCCTGCTCTGTGGTCTACCACAAAACAGCACCTCTCCAATCCCTTCTAAATTCAGCGGCCCGCCTCATTCACCTCTCCACACGCTCTTCCGATGCAGCCCCATTGTGCCGTTCTCTCCACTGGGTACCCATTACCAAGAGGATCCAGTTCAAACTCCTGACTCTAACGTACAAAGCCCTCCATGAGTTGTGCCCTCCATACATCTCATCACTAATCTCAAGATATTGTCCATCCCGCAACCTCCGCTCCTCCCAAGAAATTCTCCTGGCCTCTAAGCTGATCACCTCCTCTCATGCTCGCATCCAAGATTTTACACGAGCATCATCCCTTATCTGGAACTCTCTTCCACAGCCTGTACGTCATGCTCCAAACCTGGACATCTTCAAACGCACTCTTAAAACACACCTTTTCAGACAAGCTTATAACATTCTATAGCCCTTATTTACTTATCTGACACGATGTAATCAGAGGCAAAAGGTCACTGCCTCATCCATCCTCTACCCCCTTACCTTGTGTGTCCCCCACTACCCATTAGATTGTAAGCTCGCAAGGGCAGAGTCCTCCTCCTAATGTTTACTGGTTTTGTCACAATATTTGTGCTGCTTGCACCTCTGTTGTACATTTTGTTAGTGTATCTACGTTCCCCCTGCTGTCTTATTGTGCTTTGTAAAGCGCTGTGTAATATGTTGGCGCTATATAAATAAAAAATAATAATAATAATAATAATAAAATAGAAATATGCGTCCAGGGAGAACTGGGAATTGGTAACGGTTTGGGAATTGGTAACGGTAACGGGCATTCCTGGACGCTTTGCTTCTAGCACAGACTGTGCAAGCTGACACAAATTCTTTACAATCAACTTTCATAGAGGGCCACCAGAAATGTCGTTGGAGTAACTTCAATGTTCTGGTCATACCTGGATGACCTGCCACTTTACTGCAATGGTATTGCTGAAGTACCGATAATCGTAAGTGTAATGGGACAACCAGTCGTTCTGCCTGAAACTGGGCCAATGATTCATCTGAGATCATCTGATAACTCGGTTGCTGAAATAACAATATGCTCGGGAAGAATGTTAGAAGGAGCGGCAGGTACAGACTCAATAGTATCAAAGCATCTGGAGAATGCATCAGCTTTGATGTTCTTGCTCCCAGGTTTATAAGTTATGATAAACCGGAAGCGGGAAAAAAACAAAGCCCAGCGTGCCTGCCTGGGGTTCAGTCTTTTAGCTCCTTCTCTGTATTCCAGATTTTTGTGATCTGTATATACCGTAATGGTGTGTTCTGCCCCCTCCAGCCAATGCCTCCATTCCTCAAATGCCATCTTAACTGCCAGTAACTCTCTATTGCCGATGTCGTAATTTCTCTCTGCCAAACTAAATTTCCGTGAGAAGAACGCACAAGGGTGCAAGTGTTCTGGTTGACCGGAGTACTGCGACAGGAGAGCACCAACTCCTATCTCAGATGTGTCAACTTCCACAATAAATGGTCGGAGGACATTGGCATGCATAAGGACAGGGGCAGAACAAAACACTTTTTTTAGTGTTTGGAAAGCCTGGGAAGCATCAACTGACCAGTGAGAGGGATCAGCCCCTTTCTTGGTCAGGGGTGCAATTATCGTAGAGAAGTTGAGAATAAACTTGCGGTTTTAATTCGCAAACCCGATGAACCTTTGCAATGATTTCAGCCACAGGGGTTGAGGCCATTCCAAAACAGAATCGACCTTCCTTTGGTCCATGGATAACCCGGAATCGGAGATAATGTACCCCAGAAATGGTATCTCTCTGACTTCGAACAGACATTTTTCAACTGTCGCATAAAACGAGTTCTCTCTTAATTTTTGCAATACAAATTTCACATGCTGACGATGTACCTCAATAGTTTTGGAAAAAATGAGAATGTCGTCTAAATAAACGATAACAAATCTACCACGTACATCTCTAAAAATCTCATTTATACAGTCCAAAGGACTCCCGGTTCCGGCGCCTGGATGAGCGGGTAATCAGCAGCTCGCTCCGCTGACAGAGTTCTCACCGGAGGCTACGAACCATGCAGCGACACCTACCAAATGCAGCAGGCGGTAGAGGAACACCCACTCCACAACTAGAGAGCTTTGTTTGCCGCCATGGACCGCTACCTGACCCGCTCCGAGATGAAGAAGAACGATCGCAGCTGCACCCATGGACCCAAGATGTCCGCCGATCAGCGCAGCCAGGACGACCCAAGCAGCTCTCCTCGCACGTGGGAGTCCAATAATCATCAAGCACAAGACTGGGGCCAAGACGGAGAGGACCCAGCTGAGAATCGTGAGTGCCAAACACCCCCTGACCCGTCCCATTACAACGATATAGCCACTGCGGTAGTGCGACAGCTTACTCCACGGCTACAAGCCATGATACATGTCCTTAAAGCAGATCCTGTCCAGTCATAACACAGTCCTTAAAGCAGATCCAGAAGGAAGTACAGGCTCACACTCACCGCATACAGCAGGCCGAGAAACGCATATCAAATGTCGAAGATGAACACACACAGTGTAGACTCAAAATGGGCAGACTGGAAATGGACAATACAATAATGTATAACAAACTCCAGGATCTGGAAAACAGGTCCCGGAGAAGTAATGTCAGGGTGGTAGGCCTCCCGGAGTCACACGACCCCGCCACATTGCTCAAATTCAGCTCTACGGAGTTGCCGCAGCTGCTGGGTATCACCACACTCTGCTGCAAGGCAGAGAGAGCACATAGAGTGGGACCACCGTGAAACGATACAGGATCGAACAGACCACCTAGAGTGGTAATGATCAAATATCTAGACTACGCGGAAAAAGACGCGATTATGAGGGGCTATCGCCAGCTCAAGCAGAAGCTTGAATATCAGGGAACCCAGATTAGACTGTTCAATGACTACTCACTGGAGGTCTCTCGACAACGGCAAACATTTTATAAAGCCTGCACAACATGCATTGACAAGAAAATAAGATTCACTTTGGCATTCCCCGCCACCCTCAGGATTACAGAACCGAGTGGAAAACAGCATTCATTTGGAGAAGCAAAAGAAGCAGAAACCTTTCTGTCACAATACACCCCAGAGGAAAATGCAGAGGGGGAGGCGGAAGAAACCTGAATAAACTCCATGTTAACAAAGTGGTAGGTGTTAGCACACCATACTATTCAAAATGTAATACCCCCCAGATAATGGGAACTCTATAGCCTCCAAAGACGGACAGAACTCTTACAGCGTACATGCTAATGTTCTCTTTTAGACATAGCATCAGAGAAGAAGAGAAGTCACAGTTCATAGTAGTGATTCAATGTTATGTGATGTTATGCATTGTAAGCAGCTTAATTGTTTTTTACAAAAGTAATATGCCATGCATGCAGATTGTTTATGTCACTGTTACTCATGGGGAAAAGGGGACTGGGAAGGGGAAAACTATGTTGGCTCACGGACATGTATATTTGATTTTTACTTTTGACGTAGGGCTTCTCTGCTTTGACCCACCTTAAAGCTGCAACATGACTTTACGTATTGTATCGTGGAATGTTAAGGGCCTACGTTCCCCAAATAAAAGGTCCATGATCCTAAGACATTTAAGAAAATTACGGGCAGACATAGCCCTACTGCTAGAGACACATTTGGACTCAGCACAGGCACATTTCCTAAGAAAATGGTGGGTGGGAGAAGTTATTTGTTCCCCTGCACAAGAAAGAAAGGCAGGAGTGATCACGCTAATCCACAAACACCTAGTTCAAAACATGACTGCAACAGATCATGATGCAGCTGGTAGATGGGTCAGAGCGAGAATAAAACAAGGTACTGAATCCCTTGATGTACTCAACATCTATGCCCCAAATGAAGACAATGCCGATTTTCTCCAAACATTACGAGCAATCATAAACACAACAAAGGTCAGCAAATATGTAGTGGGGGGTGATTACAACTCAATATCAGACTTAAAGGAAGACATCCCAAAAACAGACCATTAACTCTCTATATAGAAACAAGACAAAACAAAGCCTGTCCTTTAAGGAAGACTTGTGTCTGCATGATGTCTGGAGGGTATTCCGAACGCCAATATACTTTCTTCGCACCGCCGCACGACATGTGGTCTCGTATTGATTACTTTCTCGTATCAAACCCCTTACTGAGCATAATTAAAGACGCAGATATTAAAGATTTGATATTATCTGACCACACCCCCATTACTATAGACATTGCAGAAAACACCCCAAAAGGAAATGACATATTATGGAGATTTCCAACACAACTTTACGAGAACGACAAATTTAAAGCCTTAATCAAACAATGGTGGATGGAGTACAGTTCGGACAACCGAGCACATGCAGACCAATACTTTCTTTTTTGGGAAGCCTCTAAGTCAGTCATGAGGGGCAAAATAATAGCCTACCTTGCGGGGGAAAAAAAACAGACACACAAATATTTCATGGAAGCTATTTCCAGAATGAGGAAAATTAACTCAACTTTTTAATCTCACCCTACAAGTGACAATAAAAAGAAATGGCAGAATGCCAAGGCAGAGCTAGATAACTGGCTTAAGGCCAAAGAAGCCCTACATACATCATACGCCACTCTAAAGTTTCACAAATATGGGAATAAGATGGGAAAGCTACTATGCAAATTGACGAGGGACTCTAGACGGGTGGTGGACATCCCTGCCTTGAAAGACGCCTCAGGGCATCTAACACATGACCCCAAACAGATAAACACCCTATTTCATAACTTCTATGCCCACCTCTATACGGAAAAACATCCAAACCAGGACCCCAACAAATTAAACATAATTTTAAAGGAAGCAAAACACAACATCAAATCACCTTAGAAGAGATTGAAATCACAATTAAAACATTAGCTAATGGGAAAGCCCCAGGCCCTGATGGTCTTAGCACCGAATATTACAAGTTGCTACGCTCAGAACTCACCCCTCACCTGCAAAAAAATGTTTAATGCTATCTTACAATCAGGCACATTACCTGAAACGGCAAACAATGCCTACATTAAAATTCTACCAAAAGCAGGAAAAGACCCATTATCACCCGAGTCTTACAGACCGATTTCACTTTTAAATCAGGACCTCAAATTGTTAACTAAGATAATGGCTGATCGCCTAGCCATACTTATGCCCAAACTTGTAGGCCCTCACCAATCAGGTTTTATAAGAAATAGATCAGCGGTCGCGAATATAAGGAAAGTGCTCTTGGCCATGGACTATGCAAACTTATATCCCAAGACAGCTAAAAATTTTGCTGTATTACTACTAGACGCCGAAAAGGCCTTCGATAATTTAAATTGGACATGGCTAAGAGCAACCCTTAACCAAATGAAGTTTGCAGGGAATTTTATATCACTACTAGAGGCTTTACAGCAATCGCCCACAGCTCAGGTCTTCACACAAGATTTCCGGTCATCCAAAATCACACTAACCAAGGGAACAAGGCAGGGATGTCCACTATCACCTCTATTATTCAATTTAGCACTAGAATAGGATCTGAAACCCTAGTCCAAACAATGTTTGCAGATGATGTGCTCCTCTTTCTCTCCTACCCTCAAACTCAATTAATACAAATATTTCAAATACTAGATGAGATAGGCAAATTCAGTGGCTTCAAAATAAATAAAACCAAAAGTGAGCTTCTATGGCTATCGCCATTGGCAACCCCACATGTCCCGTCAGATTGCTCAGGAATAAAACTAGCCACAACAATTAAATACTTGGGGATAACATTATCCAGGGATTCATCGACAACATATAATCTTAACTATCCTCCACTGATGGCATCCATCAAAAAACAGTTACTACACTGGGAAACACTACCCATCAACCTTATGGGCAGAGCTGCACTATTAAAATCAATCTCCTTTGGTAGGCTGTTATATCCCCTCCAAACCCTACCTTTGCTAATCAAACATAAAGACATATAAGAGCTGGAGAGAATGTTTACTAGATTTCTGTGGGCGGGTAGGAAGCCCAGGATAGCCTATTCCAAACTTAAAATCCCCAAAGATTGGGCAGGTCTAGGGATTCCTAACATTAGAAATTACAACCTGGCATGCCTATTTAGGCATGCCAGAGACTGGATATGCAACATCAATACCTATTCTAATACACAGTTAGAATCAGCTTTCTCAGAGCCCTGGTCTCTATCTGCAATCCTACACACAAAGTATTCCAAGCTGCCCATGAAAATTAAATCTAGTAAATTGATAAAAGATACATGGGCTACATGGAAAGAAATTAGAAAAAAATTCAACCTACCCATGCATATTTCTAAATACATGCCCCTATGGGGACATCCTAGGTTTCCTGCCAGCTTCTCTCATGCAGGTTTTGGTATTTGGGAAGACAGAGGACTAAAAAATCTGGGACAACTATTTGATCTACACAAAAACAGGTGGAAAACCTTTTATCAGTTGAGACAAAAATATAATCTCCCAAGACACCATTTTTTGTATTATGCACAGGTAAAATCCTATGTCATGAAACAAGTGAAAAACCTATCCCAGGAACAAACGATAAACAAATTTGATACTTTGTTAAACCCAGCTCACAAGCTCCTCCTATCTACAATTCAACAGAAGCTCAATCAAGTTAGAAATTCGAACCTTGCAGAACTTTGGGACTTGGTGCAGAGACTTTGACGACGAAGACATTCCCAAACATATTTTTGCAGGAAATATAATCTTTAGGCAACTCATCAAAAACGAGTCGTGGAGAGAGTCGCACTTCAAACTCATACACAGAGCAAAGTTTGCATTCAACATCAAATACGTTCGCCCGCCACCACCACATTACCAACCATGGTGCCCCAAGTGCCAAACCCCCTCTGCCAACATCTACCATTGCATATGGGACTGCCAAAAAATCAAAACATATTGGAACGATGTTCATCAACAACTAATCAAAAATCTTTGCAAAAGAAACCTACCTCTCTCCCCACAGTTGTTCCTATTTAACTCAATAGACAAAGTGCAGCAAGAAGATACTACCACTTCGACTTCAAAAGACTCCCCCAACCCACTATGCCATCTAACACTGTCTGCAGCCAGGAAAGTAGTCTATAATAAATGGATTTACCCAGATGCACCAACTACATGGGATATACAGCAAGAGCTCCTCCATATGTTCAACAAAGATAAAATCTATGCACTACTGCACAAAGACACTCTCTCTAAAAGTTTCTTCGAGAAATGGAAATACTTCATAGGATACCATTTTAATTGTAACAAAATACAAACTCTAATGAAGCCCTTTCAATACACGGAATGGTACCCTACCATGGATTTGTTGGGGAAATTGGGCCCTTTACGTATAACCTAAGTCTTATTCTTACGATTAGCCCTTTCATTCAACTTTGAGAGCTAAATAGTGTAGAAGTCCGTGAGCCAACAAGTTCAACAAGTTTCAATAGATATATCCAACCAAGTTACTCCATATATAATAAGGGGGGAGGGAAGGGAGGGAAGGGAAGGGAAGAAAAAAAAAAAAAAAAGAAAACTTGGTTCAGGTAATAGGAACAGCAGGACCACACATAACACATGCATTCAAGATGGAGCCGGGTGAGGACGCCACGGACACAGGGCTCCGGTCTTCTTCTCTCTCTCTCCCCTAACTCCCCCTCTGGCGACCTCCCGACCACCTCCACCCACCTGGTAATGATGCAGGGGCCACGGAGGAGCCTCGCGGGCTGCAGGAGGATCGGGAGGTAGCGTGCTACGGGGTGGGGAACGCTGTCCGGGGAGTCACTGCTGCCAGGGGAGCCAGGACGCTCTGGAGCCAGGGGACGTTTACGCAGTGCCGCCTTCACGCTGCGGATGTTCCGCCTCTCCTACCGGGGACCACACGGAGAGGGGCAGCGGCGGCTCCACACTGCCCTCGGCCGATCTTGAATGTCTGAAGGGCTGCCACCTGGGAAGAGGCCGCCACGTGCTCCTGCTGCCATCACCAGCCACGTGCTCCCGCTGCCACCACCAGCCGTCCAGGGCCGCCAGAGACCTCCCCATCACCGGGCGGCTGACCCGACATATGCAGCTCAGGATTGCTGGGGTTGCCGGTCCCCCTCCACCACGGGTCGCCCAGGGACCAGCAAGCGAACAAGGGACACCCTCCACATGCAGAGGAGGCCTGACTGCAGCGGCTCCCCCAGTCACCATGGGAACGACCACGCTGCCACCATGTTAATGGAGGGCCTGTAAATGGAGGGCCTGTGGCTGCTCCATCGTAGCCACAAAGAAGGTATGCTGCCCCTGGCCTGTCCATCACTGCTGCCCAGCCAGGGTGCCCCCCCCGGCCCTATGTCCACCATTGCTGCCCAGCCGAGGTGCCCCCCCCGGCCTCATGTCCACCACTGCTGCCCAGCCAGGGTGCCCCCCTGGCCCTATGTCCACCCATGCTGCCCAGCCGATGGCCCCCTGGCCTCATGTCCACCCCTGCTGCCCAGCCAGGGTGACCCCAGGCCCCACGTCCACCACTGCTGCCCAGCAAAGGTGCCCTCCACAGGGCCCCCACTGCGTCTGCACCCTCATTACCCAGCTGTGCGGACTTTAAAATTAGGAGCGCCTCTCCTCGAGCAACCTGGCTCAAGTAAACTCTGCTGTCTGCCTCCATCATGATCCCCCCCCCCCTCCTCAGCTTCCTTTCTACTTTTCGCGGACAATCGGTAGCACCTGTCCAGTTGGGAGCGTGCCGCTGTGTAGCGTCCAGTGCCGAAAATGGCAGCGCTCATATCAGCTCTCAGGCTGCTAATCCAGTCCCACTCTTTTTCTGTTCCTGCTATCAGTGTATGTTGCTATGTTTGTATTACGTTAATTGTACGTGTATGCTGTAATGCTCTGTTTGTATTACGTAAACTGTACGGGTATGCTGTAATGCTCCCTGTTTTTGCTTTTGTTTTTGTTTTTATTGTTTATACTTATGTACCATGCTTAACTGTATACGACGCTCTGCTTAAATGTACGCACAAACTGTAATGTTGTCCTGTGTATGCTTGTCCAATGTCTACATTTGTACCATGCTTAACCGTGCTATTTTTCTTGTTTTTCATCAATGACCCTGTATGCGCCAAAACCAATTCCGGGTACAATCCACCGTTGTACTTGGCAAAATAAATTTTGATTCTGATTCTGATTCTGATTCTGAACATGCATTAACAACTATAATAGTAATGGGCACACTATATAATATTGTAAATGTATTCCCCTCTTACTACTCTGTCCCCGTGACATCTGTGATCTTGATGTTATTTTGTTCATAAATCCAGACTGTATGTTTTTTTTTTTTTCCCATGCTTCAACCCAATAAAATATGTTTAAAAAAAAAAAAATCTCGTTTACAAATTCTTGAAAGACCGCAGGTGCATTACATAATTGAATCTGCTTTCAGTATTTAAACCAGGAATTGTTACTCTGTCCTTATCTGTTGTCCTGAATGCTTGCGTGTCAGCGCTCAGACCTTTAGATTAGGATATTGCTATGGCTCTGTTATCTGTCAGATTAGATCCCAGGTGTGATGTCAAGGATTTCACACCTAGATTAGGATATTGTTATTGCTCTGTTATCTGTCAGATTAGATCCCAGGTGTGATGCCAAGGATTTAACACCTAGATTAGAAAATTGCTATTGCTCTGTTATCTGTCAGATTAGATCCCAGGTGTGATGCCAAGGATTTCACACCTAGATTAGGATATTGCTATTGCTCTGTTATCTGTCACCTTAGATCCCAGGTGTGGTGCCAAGGATTTCACACCTAGATTAGGATATTGCTATTACTCTGTTATACTTTAGACTAGTCCCAGGGGGTTGAGACCAAGGCCCTCACCCCCAAGCTTGGGATTGCTGTGTGTTTGTTCTGTTATACTTTAGACTAGTCCCAGGGGGTTGAGACTAAGGACCTCACCCCCAAGCTTAGGATTGCTGTGTGATTGTTCTGTTATACTTTAGACTAGTCCCAGGGGGTTGAGACCAAGGACCTCACCCCCAAGCTCAGGATTGTTGTCTCATTGCTCTGTTATACTTTAGACCAGTTCCGGGGGGGTTGAGACCAAGGACCTCACCCCCAATCTTAGGATATTGCTACTCTGTTATTGCTATTTGTTTAGACTAATTCCCGGGTGTTGACGCTACGGATTTCACACCCAGACTAGGTTATTGCTTCTGTATTTATCTCCTGTGTATGACTCTTAGCTATTACTCTGACCCTGATCCTGTCTTCTGTTCCTGTACTTTCGCCTATCTGCCTACCTGTTGCTGAATCTCTGCCTGATTACCGACTATTCTCTTGCTTCACGATTCTGTACTGATTCTTACCTCTCTGTTGCCGAGCCCTGCCTGTCTGACCAATCTACTAGCCAGTGGGCCCTCGCCACTGGTGAGGAGTTAACTGCGCCAGCTCCGCTGGTTAAGCAGCTCTGCTAGGATATAGTTAGTCCTGGTTACCAGTGGCGTTCCTACCATAGGGCGGCATGGGGCGCCCCGCACCGGGTGTCGGGCACCCCAGGGGGTGTCACCAAGGCCTCCAAGACAGGAGGGGGAAGCAACACGGAAAGGAGGGGTGGCGGGGAAAGCGGCGGGGAGGGGCGCCGGACCCCCCACCTCCCTCACCTGGGTCCCCTCCTTCTGGCGCTTCCCCCTCCTAATTAGCAGCAGCTAGATGAGCGGGCAGGAGCGGGCGGAGAAGACGTACTCACCTACTTCCTGCGTTCCAGGCGATGGCGCATAGCGTCATCGTCATGTGACGCTGGTCTCCACCTTCTCCACCGCCCACTGTGCTTCTTGATTTGCAGAAGCACAGTGAGCGACAGAGAAAGAAGTCGGAGACCAGCGTCACGTGAGGATGACGCTGTGCGCCATCACCAGGAGCAGGTGAGTAAGTCCTCCCCACCCGCTTCGCTAAGCTGCTGGCTGCTGCTAATTAGGAGGGGGGAAGCGCCGGAAGGAGGGGACCCAGGTGAGGGAGGTGGGTGGTCTGGCCCCCCTCCCCGCCACCCCACCTTCCAAGCTTCCCCCCATACCGGGGGCACCTATGCTACACTGGGGGCACCTATGCTACACTGGGGGCATCTATGCTACACTGGGGGCACCTATTCTACACTGGGGGCACCTGTGCTACACTGGGGGCACCTATGCTACACTGGGACACCTATGCTGCACTGGGGGCACCTATGCTACACTGGGGGCACCTATGCTACACTGGGGGCACCTATGCTACACTGGGGGCACCTATGCTGCACTGGGGGCACCTATGCTGCACTGGGGGCACCTATGCTGCACTGGGGGCACCTATGCTACACTGGGGGCAACTATGCTACACTGGGGGCACCTATGCTACACTGGGGGCACTTATGCTACACTGGGGGCACCTATGCTACACTGGGGGCACCTATGCTGCACTGGGGGCACCTATGCTGCACTGGGGGCACCTATGCTGCACTGGGGGCACCTATGCTGCATGCTACACTGGGGGCACCTATGCTACACTGGGGGCACCTATGCTACACTGGGGGCACCTATGCTGCACTGGGGGCACCTATGCTACACTGGGACACCTATGCTGCACTGGGGGCACCTATGCTACACTGGGGGCACCTATGCTACACTGGGGGCACCTATGCTGCACTGGGGGCACCTATGATACACTGGGGGCACCTATGCTACACTGGGGGCACCTATGCTACACTGGGGGCACCTATGCTACACTGGGGGCACCTATGCTGCACTGGGGGCACCTATGCTACACTGGGACACCTATGCTGCACTGGGGGCACCTATGATACACTGGGGGCACCTATGCTACACTGGGGGCACCTATGCTACACTGGGGGCACCTATGCTGCACTGGGGCACCTATGCTGCACTGGAGGCACCTATGCTACACTGGGGGCAACTATGCTACACTGGGGGCACCTATGCTACACTAGGGGCACTTATGCTACACTGGAGGCACCTATGCTACACTGGGGGCACCTATGCTACACTGGGGGCACCTATGCTGCACTGGGGGCACCTATGCTGCACTGGGGGCACCTATGCTGCACTGGGGGCACCTATGCTGCACTGGGGGCACCTATGCTGCATGCTACACTGGGGGCACCTATGCTACACTGGGGGCACCTATGCTACACTGGGGGCACCTATGCTACACTGGGGGCACCTATGCTACAATGGGGGCACCTATGCTGCACTGGGGGCACCTATGATACACTGGGGGCACCTATGCTACACTGGGACACCTATGCTGCACTGGGGGCACCTATGATACACTGGGGGCACCTATTCTACACTGGGGGCACCTATGCTACACTGGGGGCACCTATGCTGCACTGGGGGCACCTATGCTACACTGGGGGCACCTATGCTACACTGGGGGCACCTATGCTACACTGGGGGCACTTATGCTACACTGGGGGCACCTATGCTACACTGGGGGCACCTATGCTGCACTGGGGGCACCTATGCTGCACTGGGGGCACCTATGCTGCACTGGGGGCACCTATGCTGCACTGGGGGCACCTATGCTGCATGCTACACTGGGGGCACCTATGCTGCACTGGGGGCACCTATGCTGCACTGGGGGCACCTATGCTGCACTGGGGGCACCTATGCTGCACTGGGGGCACCTATGCTGCACTGGGGGCACCTATGCTGCACTGGGGGCACCTATGCTGCAATGGGGGCACCTATGCTGCACTGGGGGGCACCTATGCTGCACTGGGGGCACCTATGCTGCACTGGGGGCACCTATGCTGCACTATGCTACACTGGGGCCACTATGCTACACTATGCTACACTGGGGCCACTATGCTACACTATGCTACACTGGGGCCACTATGCTACACTATGCTACACTGGGGTTACTATGCTACGCTATGCTGCACTGGGGCCACTATGCTATACTGGGGCAACTATACCAGCTATACTGGGGCAGTGGCGGTGCCAGGGGGGTGGTTTGGGTGCTGAAGCACCCCCTAATATTGTCCAAGCACCCCCAGCGTGAACTGATTTTCGGCGTCTAATAGATGCTGTGTCAGTTCACTGACGGCAGCAGCCCGCAGCTCCAACAGCGGCAGAGCAGGGCAGTAAAATGGCATCCGAAGCCCTGCTCTGGAGACTGAGTCTGCAATGCAGGGCTTCGGGAGCCATTTTCCGGTAGCCCTGCTCTCAGCGCGGGAGTTTCAGTTGCTGGCTGGCTGCAGAGGATCGTGGGAGCTGCGCGCCGGACGGAGGTCGGGACAGGAGGTCTGCTGCTGCTTCAGGTGAGTAAATTTTTATTTAATTTATATTAGCAGGTGTATCGACTGTTCTGGCCAGGTCTGCTACATGATTTAGGTGTTTTCTGGCCAGGTTGGCCACATGATTGCATGTATTTTCTGGTCAAATCTTCCACATCATTGCATATATTTTCTGGGCAAATCTGCCAACATGATTGCATGTATTTTCTGGGCAAATCTGCCGACATGATTGCATGTGTTTTCTGGGCAAATCTACCGACATGATTGCATGTATTTTCTGGGCAAATCTGTCGACATGATTGCATGTATTTTCTGGGCAAATCTGCCGACATGATTGAACGTGTTTTTTGGGCAAATCTGCCAACATGATTGAATGTGTTTTTTGGGCAAATCTGCCGACATGATTGAATGTGTTTTTTAGGCAAATCTGCCGACATGATTGAATGTGTTTTTTGGGCAAATCTGCTGACACGATTGAACGTGTTTTTTTGGCAAATCTGCTGACATGATTGAACTATTTTCTGGTCAAATCTGTTCACATTACGTGTATTTTCTTGAGAAAACCTGAACAATTATGTGAATTTTCTGGGGAAAGGCCCACTGTCTTTGTGTTGCACTTTTAAGGGGAACCCAAGGTGAGAATAATATTGGGCTGCCATATTTATCTCCTTTTAAGCAATACCAGTTGCCTGGCTGCTGTGCTGGTCCTCTGCATCACAATAACAACATTAGCTCTCAAAAGAGCTGTTGTGGGGTGCTATTTTAGCAATATGAATCAGCCAGGAGCAAGCTAACAAGCCAAGAGCCTAACTAATCTTTCCCTATAAGAGACAGTCTGCAGCAGCTTGCCCTTCTCTAATTACTGCAGGCACACAAGTGAGTGTAATGGCCGGCGCTCCCTGCCTTATATACGGGGGAGTGGCTCCAGGAATGAGTGTATCCTGATTGGCTACAATGTGCCTGCTGACTGTGATGTAGAGGGTCAAAGTTGACCCTAATTGAGCATTATGGGGGCGAACCGAACTTCCGGGGAAGTTCGCCTTCGCCGGCGAAGACGAACCACCCAAAGTTCGCCTGGAACAGTTCAATTTTTTTTTCTTTGGGTCACTGACACCTGTGTTGCATTGTAGACAGCCTTGATAATTCATATTGTGGTTGTGCCAGCCCAGGCCCAGCACAATCAGACAGTGAGTCAGTGACTAGTGACATTGACTACCTGTGTCAGTCAGCTGCACATTGTGTAATACCCATTATTACTGCACTTGTGTTGCAGCGACATCTTTTGTAATTCATACTGTGTGCAGTGTCACTGCCAGCCAGGCCCACCACATTCAGTGACTAACTGTATCAGTTGCACATTGTGTAATACCCATTATTACTGCACTTGTGTTGCAGCAACAGCTTTTGTAATTCATACTGTGTGCCGTGTCACTGACAGCCAGGCCCACTACATTCAGTGACTAACTGTATCAGCTGCACGTTGCGTAATACCCATTATTACTACACTTGTGTTGCGGCGACAGCTTTTGCAATTAATACTGTGTGCAGTGCCACTGCCAGCCAGGCCCAGCACATTCAGACAGTCAGTGACTACCTGTGTCAGTCAGCTGCACATTGTGTAATACCCATTACTGCACTTGTGTTCAGTCGACAGCTTTTGTGATTCATACTGTGTGCAGTGCCACTGCCAGCCAGGCCCAGCACATTCAGTGACTAACTGTATCAGCTGCACATTGTGTAATACTCATTATTACTGTGCTTGTGTTGCGTCGACAGCTTTTGTAATTCATACTGTGTGCAGTGCCACTGCCAGCCAGGCCCAGCGCATTCAGACAGTCAGTGACTACCTGTGTCAGTCAGCTGCACATTGTGTAATACCCATTATTACTGCACTTGTGTTGCGGCAACATCTTTTGTAATTCATACTGTGTGCAGTGCCACTGCCAGCCAGACCCAGCACATTAAGTGACTAACTGTATCAGCTGCACATTGTGTAATACCCATTATTACTACACTTGTGTTGTGGCGACAGCTTTTGTAATTCATACTGTGTGCAGTGCCACTGCCAGCCAGGCCCAGCACATTCAGTGACTAACTGTATCAGCTGCACATTGTGTAATACCCATTACTGCACTTGTGTTCGGTCGACAGCTTTTGTGATTCATACTGTGTGCAGTGCCACTACCAGCCAGGCCCAGCACATTCAGTGACTAACTGTATCAGCTGCACATTGTGTAATACCCATTATTACTGCACTTGTGTTGCGTCAACAGCTTTTGTAATTCATACTGTGTGCAGTGCCACTGCCAGCCAGGCCAAGCACATTAAGTGACTAACTGTATCAGCTGCACATTGTGTAATACCCATTATTACTGCACTTGTGTTGTGGCGACAGCTTTTGTAATTCATACTGTGTGCAGTGCCACTGCCAGCCAGGCCCAGCACATTCAGTCACTAACTGTATAAGCTGCACATTGTGTAATAACAATTATTACTGCACTCGTGTTGCGGGGACAGTTTTTGTAATTCATACTGTGTGCAGTGCCACTGCCAGCCAGGCCCAGCACATTAAGACAGTCAGTGACTACCTGTGTCAGTCAGCTGCACATTGTGTAATACCCATTACTGCACTTGTGTTGCGTCGACAGCTTTTGTAATTCATACTGTGTGCAGTGCCACTGCCAGCCCAGGCCCAGCACATTCAGTGACTACTGTACCTGTGTGTGTGATAGGCAGCTGCACATTGTAATACCCATCACTACATATACCTACCTAGCTGTTGGGTTCAGTGAACCCACCTACCTACGTGAGTTCACGCAGTGTGATATACCACTCAGTGTATACCTGTTAACTGCTGCATCTGTGTGACTGCACATTGCATTAGTCAAAACAGTGCATACCTTTCACTTCATTCCCCCTCCCCCCCCCCCCCCGATATGGACAAAATGGACAAACCAGGTCGCAGAAGAGGGAGCAGCAGACCCAGAGGAAGGCCACCTGGCAGGTGTGTGCGTGGTCGTGCTGATGTTATTTCGTGTGGCCCTGGCCCCAAGTACAGTGCTCAGAAGAAGGCACGTCCCATCACCTCCCAAAATTGTCAGGACGTGGTTGACTATTTATCACAGAACACCTCATCTCCCGCAGCCACCAGCGCTACTACAAGCACCACATCCGCTGCATTTGACACTTCGCAGGAGTTATTTGGTGGTGAAATCACTGATTCACACCCACTACTGCTACAACATTATGAAAGCGCTAAGCAAGTTACACCACCTCATGTGTGTGAGTTAGGCGACAATATGGACGTAATGGAGGAGGATGATGATGATGAAGTACCTGCTGTTGGTGCAGTTTTGGAGGTGTCTGAGGAAAGCGAAGCTGGGCAGGATGATTATGATGACGATTATACGGATGCCACGTATGTTCCCAACAGCTCGTGGCAGTGTCCGGCGCCATGCATTGCCAGCTATGGACAGCCAGCCAACATGTCCTTCAACGTCAGCTGCTGACTCTGAGGCCACCATAGTGCCCACACCCCAGGGTGGCTCAGCAGTGTGGACATTTTTTGATGTGTCTGCCTCAGATCGGAGTAAAGCCATCTCTGTCTCCAAAAATTGGGCCGTGGAAAGGCCAACACTCACATAGGGACAAGTGCCTTATGAAGGCACCTGGAGAAAAGGCACATACAGCAATGGGAAGAACACCTGAGCAAAACCACAAAAAAGAAAAGCCACCCTCCTTCTCCTCTTCCTCCTTCAGGTGCAGCATCTTCAGCCGCTTTCTCCCTTGCACCTTCACAGCCACCCTCCTCCACTCCGCCTCTGCCCTTGAGCGGTTCCTGCTCCTCTGCCCACAGCAGCCAGGTGTCAGTGAAGGAAATCTTTGAGCGGAAGAAGCCAATTTCTGCCAGTCACCCCCTTGCCCGAGGTCTGACAGCTGGCGTGGTGGAACTATTAGCTCGCCAGCTATTACCATACAAGCTGGTGGAGGCTTTCCATAAATTTGTGGCCATTGGGACACCGCAGTGGAAGATACCAGGTTGCACTTATTTTTCTAGAAAGGCGATACCCAAACTGTACTGTGAAGTTCAGAGGCAAGTGGTGTCATCTCTGGCGAACAGCATTGGGTCAAGGGTCCACCTGACCAAGGATGCCTGGTCTGCCAAGCACGGACAGGGCCGCTACATTACTTACACAGCCCATTGGGTCAACCTGGTGACCGATGGCAAGCAGGGAGTACGTGGCTGTGCAGCGGACCAACTTGTTGTGACACCTCCTGCCTTGCAGGCAGGCCTCCTGCCACCTCCTCTCTTCCTGCTACATCCTCTTCTCTGTCATCCTCCTCCTCCTTCAACTCAACTCTACTGGTGCTGCAATCTCCTCTCCAGCTACACAGTCCCATCCCCCCAGGGCCTATGCTGCATGCCAGGTAGGACGGTGTCACGCCATCTAAGACATGTCTTGCCTCAAAGGGGACAGTCACACTGGACCAGCTCTCCTGGCTGCTCTTAACAAACAGGTGGAGCACTGGCTGACCCCGCACCAGCTGGAGATCAGCAACGTGGTGTCTGACAACAGCAGCAATCTCCTTTCTGCTTTGAATTTGGGAAAGCTGACAGATGAACCCTGCATGACAAATGTGTTGAATCTGGTCATTCAAAGATTTGTGTCAAAGTACCCAGGCTTAGAGGGCATCCTGAAGCAGGCCAGGAAGTTGTGTGGGCATTTAAGGCGGTCTTACACGTTCATGGCACACTTTGCGGATATTCAGCGGAGAAACAACTTGCCGGTGAGACGCTTGATATGCGATAGCCCGACTCGCTGGAATTCGACCCTGCTCGTGTTCTCTCACCTGCTAGAACAGGAGAAAGCCGTCACCCAGTACCTGTACAATTACAGTAGAAGGACACAATCTGGGGAGATGGGGATGTTGTGGCCCAACAACTGGACACTGATGCGAAATGCATGCAGGCTCATGCAGCCGTTTGAGGAGGTGACCAACCTGGTGAGTTGCACTGAAGGCACCATTAGCGACTTGATCCCCCTTCACTTACTTCCTGGAGCGTGCCATGCGTAGAGTGGTGGATCAAGCTGTGGAGGAGTGTGAAGAAGAACAGTTACGGCAGGAAGAGTCGTGGGAGCAATTTTCATCTGAACCAGATGTTTCCTCAACACCTGCGGCAGCACAGAGGGGGGAGGAGGAGGAACAAGAGGAGTCGTGTGTGGAAGAAGAGAAGTCAGACTTGGATGATGAGGAAGGTGTTTCTGTGGAGGAGGAAGAGGCGGCGGCAGAAGTACAACTGCAGCAGCCGTCACAGGGGGCTTGTGTTGCTCCACGTTCCCGTGGTATTGTTCGTGGCTGGAGGGAGGAAGAGGACTTACGTAACGTCACTCAGGAAGAGCAAGAGTAGATGGATAGTACGTCTGGATCCGACTTTGTGCAAATGGCATCTTTCATGTTGTCCAGCCTGTTGAGGGACCCCCGTATAAAAAAACTCAAGGGGAATGAGCTGTACTGGTTGGCCACGCTACTAGACCCACGGTACAGGCACAAAGTGGCGGACCTGTTACCAACTCACCTGAAGGCGGAAAGGATGCAGCACGTGCAGAACAAGCTGGCAACTATGCTTTACAATGTGTTTAAGGGTGATGTCACAGCACAACGCAATAAAGGTACCACTGCCAGTAATCCTCCTCCCATGTCCACGCAGGCAAGGACAGGATGCTCCAGCGATCTCATGGTGATGTCGGACATGCAGACATTCTTTAGTCCAACGCCTTGCCATAGCCCTTTGGGATCCACCCTCCACCAACGCCTGGACCGGCAGGTAGCCGACTACCTGGCCTTAAGTGTGGATGTAGACACTGTGAGCAGCGATGATGAACCCTTGGACTACTTAGTGCACAGGCTTGACCTATGGCCAGAGCTGTCCCAATTTGCCATCCAACTTCTATCTTGCCCTACCGCAAGCGTCCTGTCAGAAAGGACCTTCAGTGCAGCTGGAGGCATTGTCACTGAGAAGAGAAGTCGCCTAAGTCACAAAAGTGTTCAGTACCTCACCTTTATCAAAATGAATGAGGCATGGAGGGCTACTGCCTGCCCACAGACTAAGTCGCTCCCCACACAGCACCTCTGCCCACCGGCCGATTGACTGCCTTCTCTGCCACCACCAACAGGGTCCTGGACTCCAAGTGTATTCCTGAATTTTTTAGGCCGCTGCTAGCAACGGCCGGTATAATAATTTTTGTGGGGCATCTACATGCCTGCCTAATTTTTCTGGCTGCACTGCGAGCGGCTGCAACAACAAAACAAAAGGCATGTACATGTGCCCCCTTCATGATCATTACCTTGCCGCTGTGAAGGGGCTTGCGTATCACAATGAAGCAATGACAGCCGGCTATATGAGTGTCTCGGGGGTTGGCACTCCAAAGATAATAAGGTTGTTGCTTCATTGTGGTCAGACCAAATTTGATCAGCTGGACAGTCACTGTTTTGTCATTCAGCTACATCAGCCGGGCGACCATATGGGCTGTAAAGCCACCATCGCCTGCACTCTCATCATGGTGCGCACCAGTCCAGCATGGCCGTCAATACACAAATGGCTGTTTGCAGTCACTGCATACCTTTCACTGCATCTGTGACTGCACATTGTATTATACCTGGCAGTCAGTGCATACCATTCACTTGAATGGATGGCAGACTTGCCCTCCAGAACAGATTCTCATAAAAGGAGGGTGATGATGGAATCATTGACCTCCATAACAGATTCTCGTTAAAGGATTTAAAGTTTATTCATTACATCAGGGCCTCGAAAGTCCTCCTGTATTGTTATTTTTGGTCACTACCTCAGGGCGGGCCTGCTGCCTTCCTTGCCTGGATGTGTGGTGGTTAGAGATGGCCCGAACGGTTCGCCGGTGAACGGATCCAGGCGAACTTCGGGTGGCTCGCCTTCGCCAGCGAAGGTGAACTTTCCTCTATGAGGGTCAACTTTGACCCTCTACATCACAGTCAGCAGGCACATTGTAGCCAATCAGGCTACACTCAGCCCTGGAGCCACTCCCCACCTTATATAAGGCAGGCTCCGCCGGCAATTACACTCACTCGTGTGCCTGCAAATAGTCAGAATAGGGCGAGCTGCTGCAGATTTTCTCCTAGGGAAAGATTAGTTAGGCTCTTGGCTTGTTAGCTTGCTCCTGGTTGAATCTTATTGCTTTAATAGCACCCCTCAACAGCTCTTTTCAGAGCTAATCCTGTTCTTGTGATCTATTTTTTTTTCTTCTGTGTGTCAAACTGACACTTGTGTTGCATAGACAGCCTGAACTCACCTCACTGCCTCTAACTACATTTTATGTTAAGTAAACCTACCTCACTGCATACAACTACCTTTTGTGTTCAGTGATCCCACCTCACTGCATCTAACTATCTTTTTGTGTTGAGTGAACCCGCCTCACTGCATATACCTAGCTTTTGTGTTGAGTGAACCCACCTCACTGCATCTAACTACCTTTTTTTGTTCAGTGAACCCACCTCACTGCCTCTAACTACATTTTGTGTTCAGTGAACCCACCTCACTGCACATAACTACCTTTTGTGTTCAGTGATCCCACCTCACTGCATCTAACTAACTTTTTTTGTTCAGTGAACCCACCTCACTGCCTCTAACTACATTTTGTGTTCAGTGAACCCACCTCACTGCACATAACTACCTTTTGTGTTCAGTGATCCCACCTCACTGCATCTAACTAACTTTTGTGTTGAGTGAACCCACCTCACTGCATATACCTAGCTGTTTTGTTGAGTGAACCCACCTCACTGCATCTTATCTAACTAACTTTTGTGTTCAGTGAACCCACCTCACTGCATATAACTACCTTTTGTGTTCAGTGATCCCACCTCACTGCATCTAACTACCTTTTGGGTTGAGTGAACCCACCTCACTGCATATACCCAGCTGTTGTGTTGAATGAACCCACCTCACTGCATCTAACTACCTTTTGTGTTCAGTGAACCCACCTCACTGAATATAACTACCTTTTGTTGAGTGAACCCACCTCACTGCATCTACTTACCTTTTGTTTTCAGTGAACCCCCCTAACTGCATATAACTACCTTTTGTGTTGAGTAAACTCACCTCACTGCATCTAACTACCTATTGTGTTCAGTGAACCCACCTCACTGAATATAACTACCTTTTGTGTTGAGTGAACTCACCTCACTGCATCTAACTACCTTTTGTGTTGAGTGAACCCACCTCACTGCATCTAACTACCTTTTGTGTTCAGTGAACCCACCTCACTGCATCGAACTACCTTTTGTGTTTAGTCAACCCGCCTCATTGCATCTAACTACCTTATGTGTTCAGTGAACCCACCTCACTTTATTTACCTAGCTGTTGTGTTGAGTGAACCCACCTCACTTCATATACCTAGCTGTTGTGTTAAGTGAACCCACCTCACTGCATCTAACTACCTTTTGTGTTCAGTAAACCCACCTCACTGCATATACCTAGCTGTTGTGTTGAGTGAACCCACCTCACTGCATCTAACTACCTTTTGTGTTCAGTGATCTGCGAGCGTGAGTGCGTTATCCTGCAAAAAACGTAAATTAAAGGCACATTGTTAAAGGGACATTTGCTTACAATGTGACTGTACAAGCAAAACACTCCTGAGGAAACTTCGAGTGTGAGTGCGTTATCTTGCAAAAAACGTAAATTAAAGGAACATTGTTAAAGGGACATTTGCTTACAAAGTGACTGTACAAGCAAAACACGCCTGAGGAAATCTGCGAGTGTGAGTGCATTAACCTTCAAAAAACATAAATTAAAGGCACATTGTTAAAGGGACATTTTCAAACAAAGTGACTGTACAAGCAATACACACCTGAGGAAATCTGCGAGTGTGAGTGCGTTATCCTGCAAAAAGCGTAAATTAAAGGCACATTGTTAAAGGAGAACTGTAGTGAGAGGTATATGGAGGCTGCCATATTTATTTCCTTTTAAGCAATACCAGCTGCCTGGCTATTCAGCTAATCCTCTGCCTCTAATACTTTCAGCCATAGGCCCTGAACAAGCATGCAGCAGATCAGGTGTTTCTGACAAATTTAGACAGATATGACAAGATTAGCTGCATGCTTGTTTCTGGTGTGATTCAGACACTTCTTTAGGCAAATAGACCATCAGGGCTGCCAGGCAACTGCTATTGCTTAAAAGGAAATAAATATGGCAGCCTCTATATCCCTCTCACTACAGTTCTCCTTTAAAGGCACATTTTCAAACAAAGTTACTGTACAAGAAATTCGCACCTGAGGAACTCTGCGAGTGTGAGTGCGTTATCCTGCAATAAACGTAAATTAAAGGCACATTGTTAAAGGGACATTTGCAAACAAAGTGACAGGAACTCTGCGAGTGTGAGTGCGCTATCCTGCAATAAACGTAAATTAAAGGCACATTGTTAAAGGGACATTTGCAAACAAAGCGACTGTACAAGCTAAACACGCCCGAGGAAATCTGCGAGTGTGAGGGCGTTAACCTTCAAAAAACGTAAATTAAAGGCACATTGTTAAATGGACATTTACATACAAAATTACTGTACAAGCAATACACACCTGAAGAAATCTGCAAGTGTAAGTGTGTTATCCTGCAAAAAGCGTAAATTAAAGGCACATTGTTAAAGGCACATTTTCAAACAAAGTGACTAAACAAGCAATTCGCGCCGGAGGAACTCTGCGAGTGTGAGTGCGTTATCCTACAGTAAACGTAAATTAAAGGCACATTGTTAAAGGGACATTTGCAAACAAAGTGACAGTACAAGCTAAACACGCCTGAGGAAATCTGCGAGTGTGAGCGCGTTACCCTGCAAAAAAAGTTAATTAAAGGCACATTGTTAAAGGGACATTTGCAAAAAAAATTACTGTACAAGCAATACACACCAGAGGAAATCTGCAAGTGTAAGTGCGTTATCTTGCAAAAAACGTAAATTAAAGGCACATTGTTAAAGGGACTTTTGCAAACAAATTGACTGTACAAGCAATACACGCCTGAGGAAATCTGCGAATGTGAGTGTGTTACCCTGCAAAAAACGTAAATTAAAGGCACAGCGTTAAAGGGACATTTGCAAACAAAGTGACTGTACAAGCAATACTGAGGAAACTGCAAGTGTAAGTGCGTTATCTTGCAAAAAACGTAAATTAATGGCACATTGTTAATAGGACATTTGCAAGCAAAGTGACTGCACAAGCAAAACACGCCTGAGTAAATCTGCGAGTGTGAGTGCGTTAACCTTCAAAAAACGTAAATTAAAGGCACATTGTTAAAGGGACACTTGCATACAAAGTGACTGTACAAGCAATTCGCGCCTGAGGATCTCTGCGAGTGTGAGTGCGTTATCCTACAATAAACGTAAATTAAAGGCACATTGTTAAAGGGACATTTGCAAACAAAGTGACAGTACAAGCTAAACACGCCTGAGGAAATCTGCGAGTGTGAGTGCGTTACCCTGCAAACAAAGTTAATTAAAGGCACATTGTTATAGGGACATTTGCAAAAAAAATGACTGTACAAGCAATACACACCTGAGGAAATCTGCAAGTGTAAGTGCGTTATCTTGCAAAAAACGTAAATTAAAGGCACATTGTTAAAGGGACTTTTGCAAACAAAGTGACTGTACAAGCAATACACGCCTGAGGTAACTGCGAGTGTGAGTGCGTTATCTTGCAAAAAACATAAATTAAAGGCACATTGTTAAAGGGGCATTTGCATACAAAGTGACTATACAAGCAATACACGCCTGAGGAAATCTGTGAGTGTGAGAGTGTTACCCTGCAAAAAACGTAAATTAAAGGCACAGCGTTAAAGGGACATTTGCAAACAAAGTGACTGTACAAGCAATACTGAGGAAACTGCAAGTGTGAGTGCGTTATCTTGCAAAAACGTAAATTAATGGCACATTGTTAATAGGACATTTACAAGCAAAGTGACTGTACAAGCAAAACACGCCTGAGGAAATCTGCGAGTGTGAGTGCGTTAACCTTCAAAAAACGTAAATTAAAGGCACATTGTTAAAGGGACACTTGCATACAAAGTGACTGTACAAGCAAAACACGCCTGAGGAAATCTGCGAGTGTGAGTGTGCTACCATGCAATAAAAAGTTAATTAAAGGCACATTGTTAAAGGGACATGTGCAAACAAAGTGACTGTACAAGTAATACACGCCTGAGGAAACTGCGAGTGTGAGTGCGTTATCTTGCAAAAAATGTAATTTAAAGGCACATTGTTAAAGGGACATTTTCAGACAAAGTGACTGTACAAGCTAAACACGCCTGAGGAAATCTACGAATGTCAGTGCGTTATCCTGCAAAAAACGTGAATTAAAGGCACATTGTTAAAGGGACATTTTCAAACAAAGTGACTGTATAAGCAATACACGCCTGAGGAACTCTGCGAGTGTGAGTGCGTTATCCTGCAGTAAACGTAAATTAAAGGCACATTGTTAAAGGGACATTTTCAGACAAAGTGACTGTACAAGCTAAACACGCCTGAGGAAATCTGCGAGTGTGAGTGTGTTATCCTGCAAAAAACGTAAATTAAAGGCACATTGTTAAAGGGACATTTTCAAACAAAGTGACTGTACAAGCAATTCGCGCCTGAGGAACTCTGCGAGTGTGAGTGCGCTATCCTGCAATAAACGTAAATTAAAGGCACATTGTTAAATGGACATTTGCAAACAAAGTGACTGTACAAGCTAAACACGCCTAAGGAAATCTGTGAGTGTGAGTTTGTTACCCTGCAAAAAAAAGTTAATTAAAGGCTCATTGTTAAAGGGACATTTGCAAACAAAATTACTGTACAAGCAATACACGCCTAAGGAAATCTGCAAGTGTAAGTGCGTTATCTTGCAAAAAATGTAAATTAAAGGCACATTGTTAAAGGGACATGTGCAAACAAAGTGACTGTACAAGTAATACACGCCTGAGGAAACTGCGAGTGTGAGTGTGTTATCTTGCAATAAACGTAAATTAAAGGCACATTGTTAAAGGGGCATTTGCATACAAAGTGACTGTACAAGCAATACACGCCTGAGGAAATCTGCGAATGTGAGTGTGTTACTCTGCAAAAAAAATGTAAATTAAAGGCACATTGTTAAAGGGACATTTTCAAACAAAGTGACTGTATAAGCAATACACGCCTGAGGAATTCTGCGAGTGTGAGTGCGTTATCCTGCAGTAAACGTAAATTAAAGGCACATTGTTAAAGGGACATTTTCAGACAAAGTGACTGTACAAGCTAAACACGTCTGAGGAAATCTGCGAGTGTGAGTGTGTTATCCTGCAAAAAACGTAAATTAAAGGCACATTGTTAAAGGGACATTTTCAAACAAAGTGACTGTACAAGCAATTCACGCCTGAGGAACTCTGCGAGTGTGAGTGCGCTATCCTGCAATAAACGTAAATTAAAGGCACATTGTTAAAGGGACATTTTCAAACAAAGTGACTGTACAAGCTAAACACGCCTGAGGAAATCTGCGAGCAAGAGTGTGTTAACCTTCAAAAAACATAAATTAAAGGCTCTTTGTTAAAGGGACATTTTCAAACAAAGTGACTGTAGTAGCTAAACACTCCTGAGGAAATCTGCGAGTGTGAGTGCGTTATCTTGCAAAAAACGTAAATTAAAGGCACATTGTTAAAGGGGCATTTGCATACAAAGTGACTGTACAAGCAATACGCGCCTGAGGAAATCTGCGAATGTGAGCGTGTTACCCTGCAATAAAATGTAAATTAAAGGCACATTGTTAAAGAGACATTTGCAAACAAAGCGACTGTACAAGCTAAACACGCCTGAGGAAATCTGCGAGTGTGAGTGCGTTAACCTTCAAAAAACATAACTTAAAGTCACATTGTTAAAGGGACATTTGCATACAAAGTGACTGTACAAGAAATACACGCCTGAGGAAACTGCAAGCGTGAGTGCGTTATCCTGCAAAAAACGTAAATTAAAGGCGCATTTTTAAAGGGACATTTTCAAACAAAGTGACTGTACTAGCTAAACACGCCTGAGGAAATCTGCGAGTGTGAGTGCGTTATCCTGCAAAAAACATAAATTGAAGGCACATTTTTAAAGGGACATTTGCTTACAAATAGACTGTACAAGCAAAACACGCCTGAGGAAACTGCGAGTGTGAGTGCGTCATCTTGCAAAAAACGTAAATTAAAGGCACATTGTTAAAAGGGCCTTTTTCAAACAAAGTGACTGTACAAGCAATTCGCGCCTAAGGAACTCTGCGAGTGTGAGTGCGTTAACCTTCAAAAATCGTAAATTAAAGGCACATTGTTAAAGGGACACTTGCATACAAAGTGACTGTACAAGCAATACACGCCTGAGGAAATCTGCAAGTGTAAGTGCGTTATCTTGCAAAAAACGTAAATTAAAGGCACATTGTTAAAGGGGCATTTGCATACAAAGTGACTGTACAAGCAATACACGCCTGAGGAAATCTGCGAATGTGAGTGTGTTAACCTGCAAAAAAATGTAAATTAAAGGCACATTGTTAAAGGGACATTTGCAAACAAAGCGACTGTACAAGCTAAACACGCCTGAGGAAATCTCCGAATGTCAGTGCGTTATCCTGCAAAAAACGTAAATTAAAGGCACATTGTTAAAGGGACATTTTCAAACAAAGTGACTGTACAAGCAATACACGCCTGAGGAACTCTGCGAGTGTGAGTGCGTTATCCTGCAGTAAACGTAAATTAAAGGCACATTGTTAAAGGGACATTTTCAGACAAAGTGACTGTACAAGCTAAACACGCCTGAGAAAATCTGCGAGTGTGAGTGCGTTATCCTGCAAAAAATGTAAATTAAAGGCACATTGTTAAAGGGACATTTTCAAACAAAGTAACTGTACAAGCAATTCGCGCCTGAGGAACTCTGCGAGTGTGAGTGCGCTATCCTGCAATAAACGTAAATTAAAGGCACATTGTTAAAGGGACATTTGCAAACAAAGCGACTGTACAAGCTAAACACGCCCGAGGAAATCTGCGAGTGTGAGGGCGTTAACCTTCAAAAAACGTAAATTAAAGGCACATTGTTAAATGGACATTTACATACAAAGTTACTGTACAAGCAATACGCGCCTGAGGAACTTTGCGAGTGTGAGTGCATTATCCTGCAATAAACGTAAATTAAAGGCACATTGTTAAAGGGACATTTTCAAACAAAGTGACTGTAGTAGCTAAACACGCCTGAGGAACTCTTTGAGTGTGAGTGCGCTATCCTGCAATAAACGTAAATTAAAGGCACATTGTTAAAGGGACATTTGCAAACAAAGTGACTGTAAAAGCTAAACACGCCTGAGGAAATCTGCGAGTGTGAGTGTGTTACCCTGCAAAAAAAGTTAATTATAGGCACATTGTTAAAGGGACGTTTGCAAACAAAATTACTGTACAAGCAATACACACCTGAAGAAATCTGCAAGTGTAAGTGTGTTATCCTGCAAAAAGCGTAAATTAAAGGCACATTGTTAAAGGCACATTTTCAAACAAAGTGACTAAACAAGCAATTCGCGTCGGAGGAACTCTGCGAGTGTGAGTGCGTTATCCTACAGTAAACGTAAATTAAAGGCACATTGTTAAAGGGACATTTGCAAACAAAGTGACAGTACAAGCTAAACACGCCTGAGGAAATCTGCGAGTGTGAGCGCGTTACCCTGCAAAAAAAGTTAATTAAAGGCACATTGTTAAAGGGACATTTGCAAAAAAAATTACTGTACAAGCAATACACACCAGAGGAAATCTGCAAGTGTAAGTGCGTTATCTTGCAAAAAACGTAAATTAAAGGCACATTGTTAAAGGGACTTTTGCAAACAAATTGACTGTACAAGCAATACACGCCTGAGGAAATCTGCGAGTGTGAGTGTGTTACCCTGCAAAAAACGTAAATTAAAGGCACAGCGTTAAAGGGACATTTGCAAACAAAGTGACTGTACAAGCAATACTGAGGAAACTGCAAGTGTAAGTGCGTTATCTTGCAAAAAACGTAAATTAATGGCACATTGTTAATAGGACATTTGCAAGCAAAGTGACTGCACAAGCAAAACACGCCTGAGTAAATCTGCGAGTGTGAGTGCGTTAACCTTCAAAAAACGTAAATTAAAGGCACATTGTTAAAGGGACACTTGCATACAAAGTGACTGTACAAGCAATTCGCGCCTGAGGATCTCTGCGAGTGTGAGTGCGTTATCCTACAATAAACGTAAATTAAAGGCACATTGTTAAAGGGACATTTGCAAACAAAGTGACAGTACAAGCTAAACACGCCTGAGGAAATCTGCGAGTGTGAGTGCGTTACCCTGCAAACAAAGTTAATGAAAGGTACATTGTTATAGGGACATTTGCAAAAAAAATGACTGTACAAGCAATACACACCTGAGGAAATCTGCAAGTGTAAGTGCGTTATCTTGCAAAAAACGTAAATTAAAGGCACATTGTTAAAGGGACTTTTGCAAACAAAGTGACTGTACAAGCAATACACGCCTGAGGTAACTGCGAGTGTGAGTGCGTTATCTTGCAAAAAACGTAAATTAAAGGCACATTGTTAAAGGGGCATTTGCATACAAAGTGACTGTACAAGCAATACACGCCTGAGGAAATCTGTGAGTGTGAGAGTGTTACCCTGCAAAAAACGTAAATTAAAGGCACAGCGTTAAAGGGACATTTGCAAACAAAGTGACTGTACAAGCAATACTGAGGAAACTGCAAGTGTGAGTGCGTTATCTTGCAAAAAACGTAAATTAATGGCACATTGTTAATAGGACATTTACAAGCAAAGTGACTGTACAAGCAAAACACGCCTGAGGAAATCTGCGAGTGTGAGTGCGTTAACCTTCATAAAACGTAAATTAAAGGCACATTGTTAAAGGGACACTTGCATACAAAGTGACTGTACAAGCAATACGCGCCTGAGGAACTCTGCGAGTGTGAGTGCGTTATCCTGCAATAAACGTAAATTAAAGGCACATTGTTAAAGGGACATTTGCAAACAAAGTGACTGTACAAGCAAAACACGCCTGAGGAAATCTGCGAGTGTGAGTGTGCTACCATGCAATAAAAAGTTAATTAAAGGCACATTGTTAAAGGGACTTTTGCAAACAAAATTACTGTACAAGCAATACACGCCTGAGGAAATCTGCAAGTGTAATTGCGTTATCTTGCAAAAAACGCAAATTAAAGGCACATTGTTAAAGGGACATGTGCAAACAAAGTGACTGTACAAGTAATACACGCCTGAGGAAACTGCGAGTGTGAGTGCGTTATCTTGCAAAAAATGTAATTTAAAGGCACATTGTTAAAGGGACATTTTCAGACAAAGTGACTGTACAAGCTAAACACGCCTGAGGAAATCTACGAATGTCAGTGCGTTATCCTGCAAAAAACGTGAATTAAAGGCACATTGTTAAAGGGACATTTTCAAACAAAGTGACTGTATAAGCAATACACGCCTGAGGAACTCTGCGAGTGTGAGTGCGTTATCCTGCAGTAAACGTAAATTAAAGGCACATTGTTAAAGGGACATTTTCAGACAAAGTGACTGTACAAGCTAAACACGCCTGAGGAAATCTGCGAGTGTGAGTGTGTTATCCTGCAAAAAACGTAAATTAAAGGCACATTGTTAAAGGGACATTTTCAAACAAAGTGACTGTACAAGCAATTCGCGCCTGAGGAACTCTGCGAGTGTGAGTGCGCTATCCTGCAATAAACGTAAATTAAAGGCACATTGTTAAAGGGACATTTGCAAACAAAGCGACTGTACAAGCTAAACACACCCGAGGAAATCTGCGAGTGTGAGGGCGTTAACCTTCAAAAAACGTAAATTAAAGGCACATTGTTAAAGGGACATTTGCATACAAAGTGACTGTACAAGCAATACGCGCCTGAGGAACTATGCGAGTGTGAGTGCATTATCCTGCAATAAGCGTAAAATAAAGGCACATTGTTAAAGGGACATTTGCATACAAAGTGACTGTACAAGCAATACGCGCCTGAGGAACTATGCGAGTGTGAGTGCATTATCCTGCAATAAACGTAAATTAAAGGCACATTGTTAAAGGGACATTTTCAAACAAAGTGACTGTACAAGCTAAACACGCCTGAGGAAATCTGCGAGCAAGAGTGTGTTAACCTTCAAAAAACATAAATTAAAGGCGCATTGTTAAAGGGACATTTTCAAACAAAGTGACTGTACTAGCTGAACACGCCTGAGGAATTCTTTGAGTGTGAGTGCGCTATCCTACAATAAACGTAAATAAAAGGCACATTGTTAAAGGGACATTTGCAAACAAAGTGACTGTACAAGCTAAACACGCCTGAGGAAATCTGCGAGTGTGAGTGCGTTACGCTGCAAAAAAAGTTAATTAAAGGCACATTGTTAAAGGGACATTTGCAAACAAAATTAGTGTGCAAGCAATACACACCTGAAGAAATCTGCAAGTGTAAGTGCGTTATCCTGCAAAAAACGTAAATTAAAGGCACAGCGTTAAAGGGACATTTGCAAACAAAGTGACTGTACAAGCAATACTGAGGAAACTGCAAGTGTGAGTGCGTTATCTTGCAAAAAACGTAAAATAATGGCACATTGTTAATAGGACATTTGCAAGCAAAGTGACTGTACAAGCAAAACACGCCTGAGGAAATCTGCGAGTGTGAGTGCGTTATCCTTCAAAAAACGTAAATTAAAGGCACATTGTTAAAGGGACACTTGCATAAAAAGTGACTGTACAAGCAATACGCGCCTGAGGAACTCTGCGAGTGTGAGTGCGTTATCCTGCAATAAACGTAAATTAAAGGCACATTGTTAAATGGACATTTGCAAACAAAGTGACTGTACAAGCTAAACACGCCTAAGGAAATCTGTGAGTGTGAGTTTGTTACCCTGCAAAAAAAAGTTAATTAAAGGCTCATTGTTAAAGGGACATTTGCAAACAAAATTACTGTACAAGCAATACACGCCTGAGGAAATCTGCAAGTGTAAGTGCGTTATCTTGCAAAAAATGTAAATTAAAGGCACATTGTTAAAGGGACATGTGCAAACAAAGTGACTGTACAAGTAATACACGCCTGAGGAAACTGTGAGTGTGAGTGCGTTATCTTGCAAAAAACGTAATTTAAAGGCACATTGTTAAAGGGGCATTTGCATACAAAGTGACTGTACAAGCAATACACGCCTGAGAAAATCTGCGAATGTGAGTGTGTTACCCTGCAAAAAAATGTAAATTAAAGGCACATTGTTAAAGGGACATTTGCAAACAAAGCGACTGTTCAAGCTAAACACGCCTGAGGAAATCTACGAATGTCAGTGCGTTATCCTGCAAAAAACATAAATTAAAGGCGCATTGTTAAAGGGACATTTTCAAACAAAGTGACTGTACTAGCTAAACACGCCTGAGGAATTCTTTGAGTGTGAGTGCGCTATCCTGCAATAAACGTAAATAAAAGGCACATTGTTAAAGGGACATTTGCAAACAAAGTGACTGTACAAGCTAAACACGCCTGAGGAAATCTGCGAGTGTGAGTGCGTTACGCTGCAAAAAAAGTTAATTAAAGGCACATTGTTAAAGGGACATTTGCAAACAAAATTAGTGTGCAAGCAATACACACCTGAAGAAATCTGCAAGTGTAAGTGCGTTATCCTGCAAAAAACGTAAATTAAAGGCACAGCGTTTAAGGGACATTTGCAAACAAAGTGACTGTACAAGCAATACTGAGGAAACTGCAAGTGTGAGTGCGTTATCTTGCAAAAAACGTAAATTAATGGCACATTGTTAATAGGACATTTGCAAGCAAAGTGACTGTACAAGCAAAAAACGCCTGAGGAAATCTGCGAGTGTGAGTGCGTTATCCTTCAAAAAACGTAAATTAAAGGCACATTGTTAAAGGGACACTTGCATAAAAAGTGACTGTACAAGCAATACGCGCCTGAGGAACTCTGCGAGTGTGAGTGCGTTATCCTGCAATAAACGTAAATTAAAGGCACATTGTTAAATGGACATTTGCAAACAAAGTGACTGTACAAGCTAAACACGCCTAAGGAAATCTGTGAGTGTGAGTTTGTTACCCTGCAAAAAAAAGTTAATTAAAGGCTCATTGTTAAAGGGACATTTGCAAACAAAATTACTGTACAAGCAATACACGCCTAAGGAAATCTGCAAGTGTAAGTGCGTTATCTTGCAAAAAATGTAAATTAAAGGCACATTGTTAAAGGGACATGTGCAAACAAAGTGACTGTACAAGTAATACACGCCTGAGGAAACTGTGAGTGTGAGTGCGTTATCTTGCAAAAAACATAATTTAAAGGCACATTGTTAAAGGGGCATTTGCATACAAAGTGACTGTACAAGCAATACACGCCTGAGAAAATCTGCGAATGTGAGTGTGTTACCCTGCAAAAAAATGTAAATTAAAGGCACATTGTTAAAGGGACATTTGCAAACAAAGCGACTGTTCAAGCTAAACACGCCTGAGGAAATCTACGAATGTCAGTACGTTATCCTGCAAAAAACATAAATTAAAGGCACATTGTTAAAGGGACATTTTCAAACAAAGTGACTGTACAAGCAATACACGCCTGAGGAACTCTGCGAGTGTGAGTTAGTGATCCTGCAGTAAACGTAAATTAAAGGCACATTGTTAAAGGGACATTTTCAGACAAAGTGACTGTACAAGCTAAACACGCCTGAGGAAATCTGCGAGTGTGAGTGCGTTATCCTGCAAAAAACGTAAATTTAAGGCACATTGTTAAAGGGACATTTTCAAACAAAGTGACTGTACAAGCAATTCGTGCCTGAGGAACTCTGCGAGTGTGAGTGCGCTATCCTGCAATAAACATAAATTAAAGGCACATTGTTAAAGGGACATTTGCAAACAAAGCGACTGTACAAGCTAAACACGCCCGAGGAAATCTGCGAGTGTGAGGGCGTTAACCTTCAAAAAACGTAAATTACAGGCACATTGTTAAAGGGACATTTGCATACAATGTGACTATACAAGCAATACGCGCCTGAGGAACGATGCGAGTGTGAGTGCATTATCCTGCAATAAACGTAAATTAAAGGCACATTGTTAAAGGGACATTTTCAAACAAAGTGACTGTACAAGCTAAACAACGCCTGAGGAAATCTGCGAGCAAGAGTGTGTTAACCTTCAAAAAACATAAATTAAAGGCGCATTGTTAAAGGGACATTTTCAAACAAAGTGACTGTACTAGCTAAACACGCCTGAGGAACTCTTTGAGTATGAGTGCGTTATCTTGCAAAAAACGCAAATTAAAGGCACATTGTTAAAGGGACATGTGCAAACAAAGTGACTGTACAAGCTAAACACGCCTGAGAAAATCTACGAATGTCAGTGCGTTATCCTGCAAAAAACGTGAATTAAAGGCACATTGTTAAAGGGACATTTTTTAAACAAAGTGACTGTATAAACAATACACGCCAGAGGAACTCTGCGAGTGTGAGTGCGTTATCCTGCAGTAAACGTAAATTAAAGGCACATTGTTAAAGGGACATTTTCAGACAAAGTGACTGTACAAGCTAAACACGCCTGAGGAACTCTGCGAGTGTGAGTGCGTTATCCTGCAGTAAACGTAAATTAAAGGCACATTGTTAAAGGGACATTTTCAGACAAAGTGACTGTACAAGCTAAACACGCCTGAGGAAATCTGCGAGTGTGAGTGTGTTATCCTGCAAAAAACGTAAATTAAAGGCACATTGTTAAAGGGACATTTTCAAACAAAGTGACTGTACAAGCAATTCGCGCCTGAGGAACTCTGCGAGTGTGAGTGCGCTATCCTGCAATAAACGTAAATTAAAGGCACATTGTTAAGTGGACATTTGCAAACAAAGTGACTGTACAAGCTAAACATGCCTGAGGAAATCTGCGAGTGTGAGTGTGTTACCCTGCAAAAAAAAGTTAATTAAAGGCACATTGTTAAAGGGACATTTGCAAACAAAATTACTGTACAAGCAATACACGCCTGAGGAAATCTGCAAGTGTAAGTGCGTTATCTTGCAAAAAACGTAAATTAGAGGCACATTGTTAAAGGGACATGTGCCAACAAAGTGACTGTACAAGTAATACACGCCTGAGGAAACTGCGAGTGTGAGTGTGTTATCTTGCAATAAACGTAAATTAAAGGCACATTGTTAAAGGGGCATTTGCATACAAAGTGACTGTACAAGCAATACACGCCTTAGGAACTCTGCGAGTGTGAGTGCGTTATCCTGCAGTAAACGTAAATTAAAGGCACATTGTTAAAGGGACATTTTCAGACAAAGTGACTGTACAAGCTAAACACGTCTGAGGAAATCTGCGAGTGTGAGTGTGTTATCCTGCAAAAAACGTAAAATAAAGGCACATTGTTAAAGGGACATTTTCAAACAAAGTGACTGTACAAGCAATTCGCGCCTGAGGAACTCTGCGAGTGTGAGTGCGCTATCCTGCAATAAACATAAATTAAAGGCACATTGTTAAAGGGACATTTGCAAACAAAGCGACTGTACAAGCTAAACACGCCCGAGGAAATCTGCGAGTGTGAGGGCGTTATCCTGCAAAAAACATAAATTAAAGGCACATTGTTAAAGGGACATTTTCAAACAAAGTGACTGTACAAGCAATACACGCCTGAGGAACTCTGCGAGTGTGAGTTCGTTATCCTGCAGTAAACGTAAATTAAAGGCACATTGTTAAAGGGACATTTTCAGACAAAGTGACTGTACAAGCTAAACACGCCTGAGGAAATCTGCGAGTGTGAGTGCGTTATCCTGCAAAAAACGTAAATTAAAGGCACATTGTTAAAGGGACATTTTCAAACAAAGTGACTGTACAAGCAATTCGTGCCTGAGGAACTCTGCGAGTGTGAGTGCGCTATCCTGCAATAAACATAAATTAAAGGCACATTGTTAAAGGGACATTTGCAAACAAAGCGACTGTACAAGCTAAACACGCCCGAGGAAATCTGCGAGTGTGAGGGCGTTAACCTTCAAAAAACGTAAATTACAGGCACATTGTTAAAGGGACATTTGCATACAATGTGACTATACAAGCAATACGCGCCTGAGGAACGATGCGAGTGTGAGTGCATCATCCTGCAATAAACGTAAATTAAAGGCACATTGTTAAAGGGACATTTTCAAACAAAGTGACTGTACAAGCTAAACAACGCCTGAGGAAATCTGCGAGCAAGAGTGTGTTAACCTTCAAAAAACATAAATTAAAGGCGCATTGTTAAAGGGACATTTTCAAACAAAGTGACTGTACTAGCTAAACACGCCTGAGGAACTCTTTGAGTATGAGTGCGTTATCTTGCAAAAAACGCAAATTAAAGGCACATTGTTAAAGGGACATGTGCAAACAAAGTGACTGTACAAGCTAAACACGCCTGAGGAAATCTACGAATGTCAGTGCGTTATCCTGCAAAAAACGTGAATTAAAGGCACATTGTTAAAAGGACATTTTTTAAACAAAGTGACTGTATAAACAATACACGCCAGAGGAACTCTGCGAGTGTGAGTGCGTTATCCTGCAGTAAACGTAAATTAAAGGCACATTGTTAAAGGGACATTTTCAGACAAAGTGACTGTACAAGCTAAACACGCCTGAGGAAATCTGCGAGTGTGAGTGTGTTATCCTGCAAAAAACGTAAATTAAAGGCACATTGTTAAAGGGACATTTTCAAACAAAGTGACTGTACAAGCAATTCGCGCCTGAGGAACTCTGCGAGTGTGAGTGCGCTATCCTGCAATAAACGTAAATTAAAGGCACATTGTTAAGTGGACATTTGCAAACAAAGTGACTGTACAAGCTAAACATGCCTGAGGAAATCTGCGAGTGTGAGTGTGTTACCCTGCAAAAAAAAGTTAATTAAAGGCACATTGTTAAAGGGACATTTGCAAACAAAATTACTGTACAAGCAATACACGCCTGAGGAAATCTGCAAGTGTAAGTGCGTTATCTTGCAAAAAACGTAAATTAGAGGCACATTGTTAAAGGGACATGTGCAAACAAAGTGACTGTACAAGTAATACACGCCTGAGGAAACTGCGAGTGTGAGTGTGTTATCTTGCAATAAACGTAAATTAAAGGCACATTGTTAAAGGGGCATTTGCATACAAAGTGACTGTACAAGCAATACACGCCTTAGGAACTCTGCGAGTGTGAGTGCGTTATCCTGCAGTAAACGTAAATTAAAGGCACATTGTTAAAGGGACATTTTCAGACAAAGTGACTGTACAAGCTAAACACGTCTGAGGAAATCTGCGAGTGTGAGTGTGTTATCCTGCAAAAAACGTAAATTAAAGGCACATTGTTAAAGGGACATTTTCAAACAAAGTGACTGTACAAGCAATTCGCGCCTGAGGAACTCTGCGAGTGTGAGTGCGCTATCCTGCAATAAACATAAATTAAAGGCACATTGTTAAAGGGACATTTGCAAACAAAGCGACTGTACAAGCTAAACACGCCCGAGGAAATCCGCAAGTGTGAGGGCGTTATCCTGCAAAAAACATAAATTAAAGGCACATTGTTAAAGGGACATTTTCAAACAAAGTGACTGTACAAGCAATACACGCCTGAGGAACTCTGCGAGTGTGAGTGCGCTATCCTGCAATAAACATAAATTAAAGGCACATTGTTAAAGGGACATTTGCAAACAAAGCGACTGTACAAGCTAAACACGCCCGAGGAAATCTGCGAGTGTGAGGGCGTTAACCTTCAAAAAACGTAAATTACAGGCACATTGTTAAAGGGACATTTGCATACAATGTGATTATACAAGCAATACGCGCCTGAGGAACGATGCGAGTGTGAGTGCATTATCCTGCAATAAACGTAAATTAAAGGCACATTGTTAAAGGGACATTTTCAAACAAAGTGACTGTACAAGCTAAACAACGCCTGAGGAAATCTGCGAGCAAGAGTGTGTTAACCTTCAAAAAACATAAATTAAAGGCGCATTGTTAAAGGGACATTTTCAAACAAAGTGACTGTACAAGCTAAACATGCCTGAGGAAATCTGCGAGTGTGAGTGTGTTACCCTGCAAAAAAAAGTTAATTAAAGGCACATTGTTAAAGGGACATTTGCAAACAAAATTACTGTACAAGCAATACACGCCTGAGGAAATCTGCAAGTGTAAGTGCGTTATCTTGCAAAAAACGTAAATTAGAGGCACATTGTTAAAGGGACATGTGCCAACAAAGTGACTGTACAAGTAATACACGCCTGAGGAAACTGCGAGTGTGAGTGTGTTATCTTGCAATAAACGTAAATTAAAGGCACATTGTTAAAGGGGCATTTGCATACAAAGTGACTGTACAAGCAATACACGCCTTAGGAACTCTGCGAGTGTGAGTGCGTTATCCTGCAGTAAACGTAAATTAAAGGCACATTGTTAAAGGGACATTTTCAGACAAAGTGACTGTACAAGCTAAACACGTCTGAGGAAATCTGCGAGTGTGAGTGTGTTATCCTGCAAAAAACGTAAAATAAAGGCACATTGTTAAAGGGACATTTTCAAACAAAGTGACTGTACAAGCAATTCGCGCCTGAGGAACTCTGCGAGTGTGAGTGCGCTATCCTGCAATAAACATAAATTAAAGGCACATTGTTAAAGGGACATTTGCAAACAAAGCGACTGTACAAGCTAAACACGCCCGAGGAAATCTGCGAGTGTGAGGGCGTTATCCTGCAAAAAACATAAATTAAAGGCACATTGTTAAAGGGACATTTTCAAACAAAGTGACTGTACAAGCAATACACGCCTGAGGAACTCTGCGAGTGTGAGTTCGTTATCCTGCAGTAAACGTAAATTAAAGGCACATTGTTAAAGGGACATTTTCAGACAAAGTGACTGTACAAGCTAAACACGCCTGAGGAAATCTGCGAGTGTGAGTGCGTTATCCTGCAAAAAACGTAAATTAAAGGCACATTGTTAAAGGGACATTTTCAAACAAAGTGACTGTACAAGCAATTCGTGCCTGAGGAACTCTGCGAGTGTGAGTGCGCTATCCTGCAATAAACATAAATTAAAGGCACATTGTTAAAGGGACATTTGCAAACAAAGCGACTGTACAAGCTAAACACGCCCGAGGAAATCTGCGAGTGTGAGGGCGTTAACCTTCAAAAAACGTAAATTACAGGCACATTGTTAAAGGGACATTTGCATACAATGTGACTATACAAGCAATACGCGCCTGAGGAACGATGCGAGTGTGAGTGCATCATCCTGCAATAAACGTAAATTAAAGGCACATTGTTAAAGGGACATTTTCAAACAAAGTGACTGTACAAGCTAAACAACGCCTGAGGAAATCTGCGAGCAAGAGTGTGTTAACCTTCAAAAAACATAAATTAAAGGCGCATTGTTAAAGGGACATTTTCAAACAAAGTGACTGTACTAGCTAAACACGCCTGAGGAACTCTTTGAGTATGAGTGCGTTATCTTGCAAAAAACGCAAATTAAAGGCACATTGTTAAAGGGACATGTGCAAACAAAGTGACTGTACAAGCTAAACACGCCTGAGGAAATCTACGAATGTCAGTGCGTTATCCTGCAAAAAACGTGAATTAAAGGCACATTGTTAAAAGGACATTTTTTAAACAAAGTGACTGTATAAACAATACACGCCAGAGGAACTCTGCGAGTGTGAGTGCGTTATCCTGCAGTAAACGTAAATTAAAGGCACATTGTTAAAGGGACATTTTCAGACAAAGTGACTGTACAAGCTAAACACGCCTGAGGAAATCTGCGAGTGTGAGTGTGTTATCCTGCAAAAAACGTAAATTAAAGGCACATTGTTAAAGGGACATTTTCAAACAAAGTGACTGTACAAGCAATTCGCGCCTGAGGAACTCTGCGAGTGTGAGTGCGCTATCCTGCAATAAACGTAAATTAAAGGCACATTGTTAAGTGGACATTTGCAAACAAAGTGACTGTACAAGCTAAACATGCCTGAGGAAATCTGCGAGTGTGAGTGTGTTACCCTGCAAAAAAAAGTTAATTAAAGGCACATTGTTAAAGGGACATTTGCAAACAAAATTACTGTACAAGCAATACACGCCTGAGGAAATCTGCAAGTGTAAGTGCGTTATCTTGCAAAAAACGTAAATTAGAGGCACATTGTTAAAGGGACATGTGCAAACAAAGTGACTGTACAAGTAATACACGCCTGAGGAAACTGCGAGTGTGAGTGTGTTATCTTGCAATAAACGTAAATTAAAGGCACATTGTTAAAGGGGCATTTGCATACAAAGTGACTGTACAAGCAATACACGCCTTAGGAACTCTGCGAGTGTGAGTGCGTTATCCTGCAGTAAACGTAAATTAAAGGCACATTGTTAAAGGGACATTTTCAGACAAAGTGACTGTACAAGCTAAACACGTCTGAGGAAATCTGCGAGTGTGAGTGTGTTATCCTGCAAAAAACGTAAATTAAAGGCACATTGTTAAAGGGACATTTTCAAACAAAGTGACTGTACAAGCAATTCGCGCCTGAGGAACTCTGCGAGTGTGAGTGCGCTATCCTGCAATAAACATAAATTAAAGGCACATTGTTAAAGGGACATTTGCAAACAAAGCGACTGTACAAGCTAAACACGCCCGAGGAAATCTGCGAGTGTGAGGGCGTTATCCTGCAAAAAACATAAATTAAAGGCACATTGTTAAAGGGACATTTTCAAACAAAGTGACTGTACAAGCAATACACGCCTGAGGAACTCTGCGAGTGTGAGTGCGCTATCCTGCAATAAACATAAATTAAAGGCACATTGTTAAAGGGACATTTGCAAACAAAGCGACTGTACAAGCTAAACACGCCCGAGGAAATCTGCGAGTGTGAGGGCGTTAACCTTCAAAAAACGTAAATTACAGGCACATTGTTAAAGGGACATTTGCATACAATGTGATTATACAAGCAATACGCGCCTGAGGAACGATGCGAGTGTGAGTGCATTATCCTGCAATAAACGTAAATTAAAGGCACATTGTTAAAGGGACATTTTCAAACAAAGTGACTGTACAAGCTAAACAACGCCTGAGGAAATCTGCGAGCAAGAGTGTGTTAACCTTCAAAAAACATAAATTAAAGGCGCATTGTTAAAGGGACATTTTCAAACAAAGTGACTGTACAAGCTAAACATGCCTGAGGAAATCTGCGAGTGTGAGTGTGTTACCCTGCAAAAAAAAGTTTATTAAAGGCACATTGTTAAAGGGACATTTGCAAACAAAATTACTGTACAAGCAATACACGCCTGAGGAAATCTGCAAGTGTAAGTGCGTTATCTTGCAAAAAACGTAAATTAGAGGCACATTGTTAAAGGGACATGTGCCAACAAAGTGACTGTACAAGTAATACACGCCTGAGGAAACTGCGAGTGTGAGTGTGTTATCTTGCAATAAACGTAAATTAAAGGCACATTGTTAAAGGGGCATTTGCATACAAAGTGACTGTACAAGCAATACACGCCTTAGGAACTCTGCGAGTGTGAGTGCGTTATCCTGCAGTAAACGTAAATTAAAGGCACATTGTTAAAGGGACATTTTCAGACAAAGTGACTGTACAAGCTAAACACGTCTGAGGAAATCTGCGAGTGTGAGTGTGTTATCCTGCAAAAAACGTAAAATAAAGGCACATTGTTAAAGGGACATTTTCAAACAAAGTGACTGTACAAGCAATTCGCGCCTGAGGAACTCTGCGAGTGTGAGTGCGCTATCCTGCAATAAACATAAATTAAAGGCACATTGTTAAAGGGACATTTGCAAACAAAGCGACTGTACAAGCTAAACACGCCCGAGGAAATCTGCGAGTGTGAGGGCGTTATCCTGCAAAAAACTTAAATTAAAGGCACATTGTTAAAGGGACATTTTCAAACAAAGTGACTGTACAAGCAATACACGCCTGAGGAACTCTGCGAGTGTGAGTTCGTTATCCTGCAGTAAACGTAAATTAAAGGCACATTGTTAAAGGGACATTTTCAGACAAAGTGACTGTACAAGCTAAACACGCCTGAGGAAATCTGCGAGTGTGAGTGCGTTATCCTGCAAAAAACGTAAATTAAAGGCACATTGTTAAAGGGACATTTTCAAACAAAGTGATTGTACAAGCAATTCGTGCCTGAGGAACTCTGCGAGTGTGAGTGCGCTATCCTGCAATAAACATAAATTAAAGGCACATTGTTAAAGGGACATTTGCAAACAAAGCGACTGTACAAGCTAAACACGCCCGAGGAAATCTGCGAGTGTGAGGGCGTTAACCTTCAAAAAACGTAAATTACAGGCACATTGTTAAAGGGACATTTGCATACAATGTGACTATACAAGCAATACGCGCCTGAGGAACGATGCGAGTGTGAGTGCATCATCCTGCAATAAACGTAAATTAAAGGCACATTGTTAAAGGGACATTTTCAAACAAAGTGACTGTACAAGCTAAACAACGCCTGAGGAAATCTGCGAGCAAGAGTGTGTTAACCTTCAAAAAACATAAATTAAAGGCGCATTGTTAAAGGGACATTTTCAAACAAAGTGACTGTACTAGCTAAACACGCCTGAGGAACTCTTTGAGTATGAGTGCGTTATCTTGCAAAAAACGCAAATTAAAGGCACATTGTTAAAGGGACATGTGCAAACAAAGTGACTGTACAAGCTAAACACGCCTGAGGAAATCTACGAATGTCAGTGCGTTATCCTGCAAAAAACGTGAATTAAAGGCACATTGTTAAAAGGACATTTTTTAAACAAAGTGACTGTATAAACAATACACGCCAGAGGAACTCTGCGAGTGTGAGTGCGTTATCCTGCAGTAAACGTAAATTAAAGGCACATTGTTAAAGGGACATTTTCAGACAAAGTGACTGTACAAGCTAAACACGCCTGAGGAAATCTGCGAGTGTGAGTGTGTTATCCTGCAAAAAACGTAAATTAAAGGCACATTGTTAAAGGGACATTTTCAAACAAAGTGACTGTACAAGCAATTCGCGCCTGAGGAACTCTGCGAGTGTGAGTGCGCTATCCTGCAATAAACGTAAATTAAAGGCACATTGTTAAGTGGACATTTGCAAACAAAGTGACTGTACAAGCTAAACATGCCTGAGGAAATCTGCGAGTGTGAGTGTGTTACCCTGCAAAAAAAAGTTAATTAAAGGCACATTGTTAAAGGGACATTTGCAAACAAAATTACTGTACAAGCAATACACGCCTGAGGAAATCTGCAAGTGTAAGTGCGTTATCTTGCAAAAAACGTAAATTAGAGGCACATTGTTAAAGGGACATGTGCAAACAAAGTGACTGTACAAGTAATACACGCCTGAGGAAACTGCGAGTGTGAGTGTGTTATCTTGCAATAAACGTAAATTAAAGGCACATTGTTAAAGGGGCATTTGCATACAAAGTGACTGTACAAGCAATACACGCCTTAGGAACTCTGCGAGTGTGAGTGCGTTATCCTGCAGTAAACGTAAATTAAAGGCACATTGTTAAAGGGACATTTTCAGACAAAGTGACTGTACAAGCTAAACACGTCTGAGGAAATCTGCGAGTGTGAGTGTGTTATCCTGCAAAAAACGTAAATTAAAGGCACATTGTTAAAGGGACATTTTCAAACAAAGTGACTGTACAAGCAATTCGCGCCTGAGGAACTCTGCGAGTGTGAGTGCGCTATCCTGCAATAAACATAAATTAAAGGCACATTGTTAAAGGGACATTTGCAAACAAAGCGACTGTACAAGCTAAACACGCCCGAGGAAATCTGCGAGTGTGAGGGCGTTATCCTGCAAAAAACATAAATTAAAGGCACATTGTTAAAGGGACATTTTCAAACAAAGTGACTGTACAAGCAATACACGCCTGAGGAACTCTGCGAGTGTGAGTGCGCTATCCTGCAATAAACATAAATTAAAGGCACATTGTTAAAGGGACATTTGCAAACAAAGCGACTGTACAAGCTAAACACGCCCGAGGAAATCTGCGAGTGTGAGGGCGTTAACCTTCAAAAAACGTAAATTACAGGCACATTGTTAAAGGGACATTTGCATACAATGTGATTATACAAGCAATACGCGCCTGAGGAACGATGCGAGTGTGAGTGCATTATCCTGCAATAAACGTTAATTAAAGGCACATTGTTAAAGGGACATTTTCAAACAAAGTGACTGTACAAGCTAAACAACGCCTGAGGAAATCTGCGAGCAAGAGTGTGTTAACCTTCAAAAAACATAAATTAAAGGCGCATTGTTAAAGGGACATTTTCAAACAAAGTGACTGTACTAGCTAAACACGCCTGAGGAACTCTTTGAGTATGAGTGTGTTATCTTGCAAAAAATGTAATTTAAAGGCACATTGTTAAAGGGACATTTTCAGACAAAGTGACTGTACAAGCTAAACACGCCTGAGGAAATCTACGAATGTCAGTGCGTTATCCTGCAAAAAACGTGAATTAAAGGCACATTGTTAAAGGGACATTTTCAAACAAAGTGACTGTATAAGCAATACACGCCTGAGGAACTCTGCGAGTGTGAGTGCGTTATCCTGCAGTAAACGTAAATTAAAGGCACATTGTTAAAGGGACATTTTCAGACAAAGTGACTGTACAAGCTAAACACTCCTGAGGAAATCTGCGAGTGTGAGTGTGTTATCCTGCAAAAAACGTAAATTAAAGGCACATTGTTAAAGGGACATTTTCAAACAAAGTGACTGTACAAGCAATTCGCGCCTGAGGAACTCTGCGAGTGTGAGTGCGCTATCCTGCAATAAACGTAAATTAAAGGCACATTGTTAAAGGGACATTTGCAAACAAAGCGACTGTACAAGCTAAACACACCCGAGGAAATCTGCGAGTGTGAGGGCGTTAACCTTCAAAAAACGTAAATTAAAGGCACATTGTTAAAGGGACATTTGCATACAAAGTGACTGTACAAGCAATACGCGCCTGAGGAACTATGCGAGTGTGAGTGCATTATCCTGCAATAAGCGTAAAATAAAGGCACATTGTTAAAGGGACATTTGCATACAAAGTGACTGTACAAGCAATACGCGCCTGAGGAACTATGCGAGTGTGAGTGCATTATCCTGCAATAAACGTAAATTAAAGGCACATTGTTAAAGGGACATTTTCAAACAAAGTGACTGTACAAGCTAAACACGCCTGAGGAAATCTGCGAGCAAGAGTGTGTTAACCTTCAAAAAACATAAATTAAAGGCGCATTGTTAAAGGGACATTTTCAAACAAAGTGACTGTACTAGCTGAACACGCCTGAGGAATTCTTTGAGTGTGAGTGCGCTATCCTACAATAAACGTAAATAAAAGGCACATTGTTAAAGGGACATTTGCAAACAAAGTGACTGTACAAGCTAAACACGCCTGAGGAAATCTGCGAGTGTGAGTGCGTTACGCTGCAAAAAAAGTTAATTAAAGGCACATTGTTAAAGGGACATTTGCAAACAAAATTAGTGTGCAAGCAATACACACCTGAAGAAATCTGCAAGTGTAAGTGCGTTATCCTGCAAAAAACGTAAATTAAAGGCACAGCGTTAAAGGGACATTTGCAAACAAAGTGACTGTACAAGCAATACTGAGGAAACTGCAAGTGTGAGTGCGTTATCTTGCAAAAAACGTAAATTAATGGCACATTGTTAATAGGACATTTGCAAGCAAAGTGACTGTACAAGCAAAACACGCCTGAGGAAATCTGCGAGTGTGAGTGCGTTATCCTTCAAAAAACGTAAATTAAAGGCACATTGTTAAAGGGACACTTGCATAAAAAGTGACTGTACAAGCAATACGCGCCTGAGGAACTCTGCGAGTGTGAGTGCGTTATCCTGCAATAAACGTAAATTAAAGGCACATTGTTAAATGGACATTTGCAAACAAAGTGACTGTACAAGCTAAACACGCCTAAGGAAATCTGTGAGTGTGAGTTTGTTACCCTGCAAAAAAAAGTTAATTAAAGGCTCATTGTTAAAGGGACATTTGCAAACAAAATTACTGTACAAGCAATACACGCCTGAGGAAATCTGCAAGTGTAAGTGCGTTATCTTGCAAAAAATGTAAATTAAAGGCACATTGTTAAAGGGACATGTGCAAACAAAGTGACTGTACAAGTAATACACGCCTGAGGAAACTGTGAGTGTGAGTGCGTTATCTTGCAAAAAACGTAATTTAAAGGCACATTGTTAAAGGGGCATTTGCATACAAAGTGACTGTACAAGCAATACACGCCTGAGAAAATCTGCGAATGTGAGTGTGTTACCCTGCAAAAAAATGTAAATTAAAGGCACATTGTTAAAGGGACATTTGCAAACAAAGCGACTGTTCAAGCTAAACACGCCTGAGGAAATCTACGAATGTCAGTGCGTTATCCTGCAAAAAACATAAATTAAAGGCGCATTGTTAAAGGGACATTTTCAAACAAAGTGACTGTACTAGCTAAACACGCCTGAGGAATTCTTTGAGTGTGAGTGCGCTATCCTGCAATAAACGTAAATAAAAGGCACATTGTTAAAGGGACATTTGCAAACAAAGTGACTGTACAAGCTAAACACGCCTGAGGAAATCTGCGAGTGTGAGTGCGTTACGCTGCAAAAAAAGTTAATTAAAGGCACATTGTTAAAGGGACATTTGCAAACAAAATTAGTGTGCAAGCAATACACACCTGAAGAAATCTGCAAGTGTAAGTGCGTTATCCTGCAAAAAACGTAAATTAAAGGCACAGCGTTTAAGGGACATTTGCAAACAAAGTGACTGTACAAGCAATACTGAGGAAACTGCAAGTGTGAGTGCGTTATCTTGCAAAAAACGTAAATTAATGGCACATTGTTAATAGGACATTTGCAAGCAAAGTGACTGTACAAGCAAAAAACGCCTGAGGAAATCTGCGAGTGTGAGTGCGTTATCCTTCAAAAAACGTAAATTAAAGGCACATTGTTAAAGGGACACTTGCATAAAAAGTGACTGTACAAGCAATATGCGCCTGAGGAACTCTGCGAGTGTGAGTGCGTTATCCTGCAATAAACGTAAATTAAAGGCACATTGTTAAATGGACATTTGCAAACAAAGTGACTGTACAAGCTAAACACGCCTAAGGAAATCTGTGAGTGTGAGTTTGTTACCCTGCAAAAAAAAGTTAATTAAAGGCTCATTGTTAAAGGGACATTTGCAAACAAAATTACTGTACAAGCAATACACGCCTAAGGAAATCTGCAAGTGTAAGTGCGTTATCTTGCAAAAAATGTAAATTAAAGGCACATTGTTAAAGGGACATGTGCAAACAAAGTGACTGTACAAGTAATACACGCCTGAGGAAACTGTGAGTGTGAGTGCGTTATCTTGCAAAAAACATAATTTAAAGGCACATTGTTAAAGGGGCATTTGCATACAAAGTGACTGTACAAGCAATACACGCCTGAGAAAATCTGCGAATGTGAGTGTGTTACCCTGCAAATAAATGTAAATTAAAGGCACATTGTTAAAGGGACATTTGCAAACAAAGCGACTGTTCAAGCTAAACACGCCTGAGGAAATCTACGAATGTCAGTACGTTATCCTGCAAAAAACATAAATTAAAGGCACATTGTTAAAGGGACATTTTCAAACAAAGTGACTGTACAAGCAATACACGCCTGAGGAACTCTGCGAGTGTGAGTTAGTGATCCTGCAGTAAACGTAAATTAAAGGCACATTGTTAAAGGGACATTTTCAGACAAAGTGACTGTACAAGCTAAACACGCCTGAGGAAATCTGCGAGTGTGAGTGCGTTATCCTGCAAAAAACGTAAATTTAAGGCACATTGTTAAAGGGACATTTTCAAACAAAGTGACTGTACAAGCAATTCGTGCCTGAGGAACTCTGCGAGTGTGAGTGCGCTATCCTGCAATAAACATAAATTAAAGGCACATTGTTAAAGGGACATTTGCAAACAAAGCGACTGTACAAGCTAAACACGCCCGAGGAAATCTGCGAGTGTGAGGGCGTTAACCTTCAAAAAACGTAAATTACAGGCACATTGTTAAAGGGACATTTGCATACAATGTGACTATACAAGCAATACGCGCCTGAGGAACGATGCGAGTGTGAGTGCATTATCCTGCAATAAACGTAAATTAAAGGCACATTGTTAAAGGGACATTTTCAAACAAAGTGACTGTACAAGCTAAACAACGCCTGAGGAAATCTGCGAGCAAGAGTGTGTTAACCTTCAAAAAACATAAATTAAAGGCGCATTGTTAAAGGGACATTTTCAAACAAAGTGACTGTACTAGCTAAACACGCCTGAGGAACTCTTTGAGTATGAGTGCGTTATCTTGCAAAAAACGCAAATTAAAGGCACATTGTTAAAGGGACATGTGCAAACAAAGTGACTGTACAAGCTAAACACGCCTGAGAAAATCTACGAATGTCAGTGCGTTATCCTGCAAAAAACGTGAATTAAAGGCACATTGTTAAAGGGACATTTTTTAAACAAAGTGACTGTATAAACAATACACGCCAGAGGAACTCTGCGAGTGTGAGTGCGTTATCCTGCAGTAAACGTAAATTAAAGGCACATTGTTAAAGGGACATTTTCAGACAAAGTGACTGTACAAGCTAAACACGCCTGAGGAACTCTGCGAGTGTGAGTGCGTTATCCTGCAGTAAACGTAAATTAAAGGCACATTGTTAAAGGGACATTTTCAGACAAAGTGACTGTACAAGCTAAACACGCCTGAGGAAATCTGCGAGTGTGAGTGTGTTATCCTGCAAAAAACGTAAATTAAAGGCACATTGTTAAAGGGACATTTTCAAACAAAGTGACTGTACAAGCAATTCGCGCCTGAGGAACTCTGCGAGTGTGAGTGCGCTATCCTGCAATAAACGTAAATTAAAGGCACATTGTTAAGTGGACATTTGCAAACAAAGTGACTGTACAAGCTAAACATGCCTGAGGAAATCTGCGAGTGTGAGTGTGTTACCCTGCAAAAAAAAGTTAATTAAAGGCACATTGTTAAAGGGACATTTGCAAACAAAATTACTGTACAAGCAATACACGCCTGAGGAAATCTGCAAGTGTAAGTGCGTTATCTTGCAAAAAACGTAAATTAGAGGCACATTGTTAAAGGGACATGTGCCAACAAAGTGACTGTACAAGTAATACACGCCTGAGGAAACTGCGAGTGTGAGTGTGTTATCTTGCAATAAACGTAAATTAAAGGCACATTGTTAAAGGGGCATTTGCATACAAAGTGACTGTACAAGCAATACACGCCTTAGGAACTCTGCGAGTGTGAGTGCGTTATCCTGCAGTAAACGTAAATTAAAGGCACATTGTTAAAGGGACATTTTCAGACAAAGTGACTGTACAAGCTAAACACGTCTGAGGAAATCTGCGAGTGTGAGTGTGTTATCCTGCAAAAAACGTAAAATAAAGGCACATTGTTAAAGGGACATTTTCAAACAAAGTGACTGTACAAGCAATTCGCGCCTGAGGAACTCTGCGAGTGTGAGTGCGCTATCCTGCAATAAACATAAATTAAAGGCACATTGTTAAAGGGACATTTGCAAACAAAGCGACTGTACAAGCTAAACACGCCCGAGGAAATCTGCGAGTGTGAGGGCGTTATCCTGCAAAAAACATAAATTAAAGGCACATTGTTAAAGGGACATTTTCAAACAAAGTGACTGTACAAGCAAAAGCAATACACGCCTGAGGAACTCTGCGAGTGTGAGTTCGTTATCCTGCAGTAAACGTAAATTAAAGGCACATTGTTAAAGGGACATTTTCAGACAAAGTGACTGTACAAGCTAAACACGCCTGAGGAAATCTGCGAGTGTGAGTGCGTTATCCTGCAAAAAACGTAAATTAAAGGCACATTGTTAAAGGGACATTTTCAAACAAAGTGACTGTACAAGCAATTCGTGCCTGAGGAACTCTGCGAGTGTGAGTGCGCTATCCTGCAATAAACATAAATTAAAGGCACATTGTTAAAGGGACATTTGCAAACAAAGCGACTGTACAAGCTAAACACGCCCGAGGAAATCTGCGAGTGTGAGGGCGTTAACCTTCAAAAAACGTAAATTACAGGCACATTGTTAAAGGGACATTTGCATACAATGTGACTATACAAGCAATACGCGCCTGAGGAACGATGCGAGTGTGAGTGCATCATCCTGCAATAAACGTAAATTAAAGGCACATTGTTAAAGGGACATTTTCAAACAAAGTGACTGTACAAGCTAAACAACGCCTGAGGAAATCTGCGAGCAAGAGTGTGTTAACCTTCAAAAAACATAAATTAAAGGCGCATTGTTAAAGGGACATTTTCAAACAAAGTGACTGTACTAGCTAAACACGCCTGAGGAACTCTTTGAGTATGAGTGTGTTATCTTGCAAAAAACGCAAATTAAAGGCACATTGTTAAAGGGACATGTGCAAACAAAGTGACTGTACAAGCTAAACACGCCTGAGGAAATCTACGAATGTCAGTGCGTTATCCTGCAAAAAACGTGAATTAAAGGCACATTGTTAAAAGGACATTTTTTAAACAAAGTGACTGTATAAACAATACACGCCAGAGGAACTCTGCGAGTGTGAGTGCGTTATCCTGCAGTAAACGTAAATTAAAGGCACATTGTTAAAGGGACATTTTCAGACAAAGTGACTGTACAAGCTAAACACGCCTGAGGAAATCTGCGAGTGTGAGTGTGTTATCCTGCAAAAAACGTAAATTAAAGGCACATTGTTAAAGGGACATTTTCAAACAAAGTGACTGTACAAGCAATTCGCGCCTGAGGAACTCTGCGAGTGTGAGTGCGCTATCCTGCAATAAACGTAAATTAAAGGCACATTGTTAAGTGGACATTTGCAAACAAAGTGACTGTACAAGCTAAACATGCCTGAGGAAATCTGCGAGTGTGAGTGTGTTACCCTGCAAAAAAAAGTTAATTAAAGGCACATTGTTAAAGGGACATTTGCAAACAAAATTACTGTACAAGCAATACACGCCTGAGGAAATCTGCAAGTGTAAGTGCGTTATCTTGCAAAAAACGTAAATTAGAGGCACATTGTTAAAGGGACATGTGCAAACAAAGTGACTGTACAAGTAATACACGCCTGAGGAAACTGCGAGTGTGAGTGTGTTATCTTGCAATAAACGTAAATTAAAGGCACATTGTTAAAGGGGCATTTGCATACAAAGTGACTGTACAAGCAATACACGCCTTAGGAACTCTGCGAGTGTGAGTGCGTTATCCTGCAGTAAACGTAAATTAAAGGCACATTGTTAAAGGGACATTTTCAGACAAAGTGACTGTACAAGCTAAACACGTCTGAGGAAATCTGCGAGTGTGAGTGTGTTATCCTGCAAAAAACGTAAATTAAAGGCACATTGTTAAAGGGACATTTTCAAACAAAGTGACTGTACAAGCAATTCGCGCCTGAGGAACTCTGCGAGTGTGAGTGCGCTATCCTGCAATAAACATAAATTAAAGGCACATTGTTAAAGGGACATTTGCAAACAAAGCGACTGTACAAGCTAAACACGCCCGAGGAAATCTGCGAGTGTGAGGGCGTTATCCTGCAAAAAACATAAATTAAAGGCACATTGTTAAAGGGACATTTTCAAACAAAGTGACTGTACAAGCAATACACGCCTGAGGAACTCTGCGAGTGTGAGTGCGCTATCCTGCAATAAACATAAATTAAAGGCACATTGTTAAAGGGACATTTGCAAACAAAGCGACTGTACAAGCTAAACACGCCCGAGGAAATCTGCGAGTGTGAGGGCGTTAACCTTCAAAAAACGTAAATTACAGGCACATTGTTAAAGGGACATTTGCATACAATGTGATTATACAAGCAATACGCGCCTGAGGAACGATGCGAGTGTGAGTGCATTATCCTGCAATAAACGTAAATTAAAGGCACATTGTTAAAGGGACATTTTCAAACAAAGTGACTGTACAAGCTAAACAACGCCTGAGGAAATCTGCGAGCAAGAGTGTGTTAACCTTCAAAAAACATAAATTAAAGGCGCATTGTTAAAGGGACATTTTCAAACAAAGTGACTGTACTAGCTAAACACGCCTGAGGAACTCTTTGAGTATGAGTGTGTTATCTTGCAAAAAATGTAATTTAAAGGCACATTGTTAAAGGGACATTTTCAGACAAAGTGACTGTACAAGCTAAACACGCCTGAGGAAATCTACGAATGTCAGTGCGTTATCCTGCAAAAAACGTGAATTAAAGGCACATTGTTAAAGGGACATTTTCAAACAAAGTGACTGTATAAGCAATACACGCCTGAGGAACTCTGCGAGTGTGAGTGCGTTATCCTGCAGTAAACGTAAATTAAAGGCACATTGTTAAAGGGACATTTTCAGACAAAGTGACTGTACAAGCTAAACACGCCTGAGGAAATCTGCGAGTGTGAGTGTGTTATCCTGCAAAAAACGTAAATTAAAGGCACATTGTTAAAGGGACATTTTCAAACAAAGTGACTGTACAAGCAATTCGCGCCTGAGGAACTCTGCGAGTGTGAGTGCGCTATCCTGCAATAAACGTAAATTAAAGGCACATTGTTAAAGGGACATTTGCAAACAAAGCGACTGTACAAGCTAAACACACCCGAGGAAATCTGCGAGTGTGAGGGCGTTAACCTTCAAAAAACGTAAATTAAAGGCACATTGTTAAAGGGACATTTGCATACAAAGTGACTGTACAAGCAATACGCGCCTGAGGAACTATGCGAGTGTGAGTGCATTATCCTGCAATAAGCGTAAAATAAAGGCACATTGTTAAAGGGACATTTGCATACAAAGTGACTGTACAAGCAATACGCGCCTGAGGAACTATGCGAGTGTGAGTGCATTATCCTGCAATAAACGTAAATTAAAGGCACATTGTTAAAGGGACATTTTCAAACAAAGTGACTGTACAAGCTAAACACGCCTGAGGAAATCTGCGAGCAAGAGTGTGTTAACCTTCAAAAAACATAAATTAAAGGCGCATTGTTAAAGGGACATTTTCAAACAAAGTGACTGTACTAGCTGAACACGCCTGAGGAATTCTTTGAGTGTGAGTGCGCTATCCTACAATAAACGTAAATAAAAGGCACATTGTTAAAGGGACATTTGCAAACAAAGTGACTGTACAAGCTAAACACGCCTGAGGAAATCTGCGAGTGTGAGTGCGTTACGCTGCAAAAAAAGTTAATTAAAGGCACATTGTTAAAGGGACATTTGCAAACAAAATTAGTGTGCAAGCAATACACACCTGAAGAAATCTGCAAGTGTAAGTGCATTATCCTGCAAAAAACGTAAATTAAAGGCACAGCGTTAAAGGGACATTTGCAAACAAAGTGACTGTACAAGCAATACTGAGGAAACTGCAAGTGTGAGTGCGTTATCTTGCAAAAAACGTAAATTAATGGCACATTGTTAATAGGACATTTGCAAGCAAAGTGACTGTACAAGCAAAACACGCCTGAGGAAATCTGCGAGTGTGAGTGCGTTATCCTTCAAAAAACGTAAATTAAAGGCACATTGTTAAAGGGACACTTGCATAAAAAGTGACTGTACAAGCAATACGCGCCTGAGGAACTCTGCGAGTGTGAGTGCGTTATCCTGCAATAAACGTAAATTAAAGGCACATTGTTAAATGGACATTTGCAAACAAAGTGACTGTACAAGCTAAACACGCCTAAGGAAATCTGTGAGTGTGAGTTTGTTACCCTGCAAAAAAAAGTTAATTAAAGGCTCATTGTTAAAGGGACATTTGCAAACAAAATTACTGTACAAGCAATACACGCCTGAGGAAATCTGCAAGTGTAAGTGCGTTATCTTGCAAAAAATGTAAATTAAAGGCACATTGTTAAAGGGACATGTGCAAACAAAGTGACTGTACAAGTAATACACGCCTGAGGAAACTGTGAGTGTGAGTGCGTTATCTTGCAAAAAACGTAATTTAAAGGCACATTGTTAAAGGGGCATTTGCATACAAAGTGACTGTACAAGCAATACACGCCTGAGAAAATCTGCGAATGTGAGTGTGTTACCCTGCAAAAAAATGTAAATTAAAGGCACATTGTTAAAGGGACATTTGCAAACAAAGCGACTGTTCAAGCTAAACACGCCTGAGGAAATCTACGAATGTCAGTGCGTTATCCTGCAAAAAACATAAATTAAAGGCGCATTGTTAAAGGGACATTTTCAAACAAAGTGACTGTACTAGCTAAACACGCCTGAGGAATTCTTTGAGTGTGAGTGCGCTATCCTGCAATAAACGTAAATAAAAGGCACATTGTTAAAGGGACATTTGCAAACAAAGTGACTGTACAAGCTAAACACGCCTGAGGAAATCTGCGAGTGTGAGTGCGTTACGCTGCAAAAAAAGTTAATTAAAGGCACATTGTTAAAGGGACATTTGCAAACAAAATTAGTGTGCAAGCAATACACACCTGAAGAAATCTGCAAGTGTAAGTGCGTTATCCTGCAAAAAACGTAAATTAAAGGCACAGCGTTTAAGGGACATTTGCAAACAAAGTGACTGTACAAGCAATACTGAGGAAACTGCAAGTGTGAGTGCGTTATCTTGCAAAAAACGTAAATTAATGGCACATTGTTAATAGGACATTTGCAAGCAAAGTGACTGTACAAGCAAAAAACGCCTGAGGAAATCTGCGAGTGTGAGTGCGTTATCCTTCAAAAAACGTAAATTAAAGGCACATTGTTAAAGGGACACTTGCATAAAAAGTGACTGTACAAGCAATACGCGCCTGAGGAACTCTGCGAGTGTGAGTGCGTTATCCTGCAATAAACGTAAATTAAAGGCACATTGTTAAATGGACATTTGCAAACAAAGTGACTGTACAAGCTAAACACGCCTAAGGAAATCTGTGAGTGTGAGTTTGTTACCCTGCAAAAAAAAGTTAATTAAAGGCTCATTGTTAAAGGGACATTTGCAAACAAAATTACTGTACAAGCAATACACGCCTAAGGAAATCTGCAAGTGTAAGTGCGTTATCTTGCAAAAAATGTAAATTAAAGGCACATTGTTAAAGGGACATGTGCAAACAAAGTGACTGTACAAGTAATACACGCCTGAGGAAACTGTGAGTGTGAGTGCGTTATCTTGCAAAAAACATAATTTAAAGGCACATTGTTAAAGGGGCATTTGCATACAAAGTGACTGTACAAGCAATACACGCCTGAGAAAATCTGCGAATGTGAGTGTGTTACCCTGCAAAAAAATGTAAATTAAAGGCACATTGTTAAAGGGACATTTGCAAACAAAGCGACTGTTCAAGCTAAACACGCCTGAGGAAATCTACGAATGTCAGTACGTTATCCTGCAAAAAACATAAATTAAAGGCACATTGTTAAAGGGACATTTTCAAACAAAGTGACTGTACAAGCAATACACGCCTGAGGAACTCTGCGAGTGTGAGTTAGTGATCCTGCAGTAAACGTAAATTAAAGGCACATTGTTAAAGGGACATTTTCAGACAAAGTGACTGTACAAGCTAAACACGCCTGAGGAAATCTGCGAGTGTGAGTGCGTTATCCTGCAAAAAACGTAAATTTAAGGCACATTGTTAAAGGGACATTTTCAAACAAAGTGACTGTACAAGCAATTCGTGCCTGAGGAACTCTGCGAGTGTGAGTGCGCTATCCTGCAATAAACATAAATTAAAGGCACATTGTTAAAGGGACATTTGCAAACAAAGCGACTGTACAAGCTAAACACGCCCGAGGAAATCTGCGAGTGTGAGGGCGTTAACCTTCAAAAAACGTAAATTACAGGCACATTGTTAAAGGGACATTTGCATACAATGTGACTATACAAGCAATACGCGCCTGAGGAACGATGCGAGTGTGAGTGCATTATCCTGCAATAAACGTAAATTAAAGGCACATTGTTAAAGGGACATTTTCAAACAAAGTGACTGTACAAGCTAAACAACGCCTGAGGAAATCTGCGAGCAAGAGTGTGTTAACCTTCAAAAAACATAAATTAAAGGCGCATTGTTAAAGGGACATTTTCAAACAAAGTGACTGTACTAGCTAAACACGCCTGAGGAACTCTTTGAGTATGAGTGCGTTATCTTGCAAAAAACGCAAATTAAAGGCACATTGTTAAAGGGACATGTGCAAACAAAGTGACTGTACAAGCTAAACACGCCTGAGAAAATCTACGAATGTCAGTGCGTTATCCTGCAAAAAACGTGAATTAAAGGCACATTGTTAAAGGGACATTTTTTAAACAAAGTGACTGTATAAACAATACACGCCAGAGGAACTCTGCGAGTGTGAGTGCGTTATCCTGCAGTAAACGTAAATTAAAGGCACATTGTTAAAGGGACATTTTCAGACAAAGTGACTGTACAAGCTAAACACGCCTGAGGAACTCTGCGAGTGTGAGTGCGTTATCCTGCAGTAAACGTAAATTAAAGGCACATTGTTAAAGGGACATTTTCAGACAAAGTGACTGTACAAGCTAAACACGCCTGAGGAAATCTGCGAGTGTGAGTGTGTTATCCTGCAAAAAACGTAAATTAAAGGCACATTGTTAAAGGGACATTTTCAAACAAAGTGACTGTACAAGCAATTCACGCCTGAGGAACTCTGCGAGTGTGAGTGCGCTATCCTGCAATAAACGTAAATTAAAGGCACATTGTTAAGTGGACATTTGCAAACAAAGTGACTGTACAAGCTAAACATGCCTGAGGAAATCTGCGAGTGTGAGTGTGTTACCCTGCAAAAAAAAGTTAATTAAAGGCACATTGTTAAAGGGACATTTGCAAACAAAATTACTGTACAAGCAATACACGCCTGAGGAAATCTGCAAGTGTAAGTGCGTTATCTTGCAAAAAACGTAAATTAGAGGCACATTGTTAAAGGGACATGTGCCAACAAAGTGACTGTACAAGTAATACACGCCTGAGGAAACTGCGAGTGTGAGTGTGTTATCTTGCAATAAACGTAAATTAAAGGCACATTGTTAAAGGGGCATTTGCATACAAAGTGACTGTACAAGCAATACACGCCTTAGGAACTCTGCGAGTGTGAGTGCGTTATCCTGCAGTAAACGTAAATTAAAGGCACATTGTTAAAGGGACATTTTCAGACAAAGTGACTGTACAAGCTAAACACGTCTGAGGAAATCTGCGAGTGTGAGTGTGTTATCCTGCAAAAAACGTAAAATAAAGGCACATTGTTAAAGGGACATTTTCAAACAAAGTGACTGTACAAGCAATTCGCGCCTGAGGAACTCTGCGAGTGTGAGTGCGCTATCCTGCAATAAACATAAATTAAAGGCACATTGTTAAAGGGACATTTGCAAACAAAGCGACTGTACAAGCTAAACACGCCCGAGGAAATCTGCGAGTGTGAGGGCGTTATCCTGCAAAAAACATAAATTAAAGGCACATTGTTAAAGGGACATTTTCAAACAAAGTGACTGTACAAGCAATACACGCCTGAGGAACTCTGCGAGTGTGAGTTCGTTATCCTGCAGTAAACGTAAATTAAAGGCACATTGTTAAAGGGACATTTTCAGACAAAGTGACTGTACAAGCTAAACACGCCTGAGGAAATCTGCGAGTGTGAGTGCGTTATCCTGCAAAAAACGTAAATTAAAGGCACATTGTTAAAGGGACATTTTCAAACAAAGTGACTGTACAAGCAATTCGTGCCTGAGGAACTCTGCGAGTGTGAGTGCGCTATCCTGCAATAAACATAAATTAAAGGCACATTGTTAAAGGGACATTTGCAAACAAAGCGACTGTACAAGCTAAACACGCCCGAGGAAATCTGCGAGTGTGAGGGCGTTAACCTTCAAAAAACGTAAATTACAGGCACATTGTTAAAGGGACATTTGCATACAATGTGACTATACAAGCAATACGCGCCTGAGGAACGATGCGAGTGTGAGTGCATCATCCTGCAATAAACGTAAATTAAAGGCACATTGTTAAAGGGACATTTTCAAACAAAGTGACTGTACAAGCTAAACAACGCCTGAGGAAATCTGCGAGCAAGAGTGTGTTAACCTTCAAAAAACATAAATTAAAGGCGCATTGTTAAAGGGACATTTTCAAACAAAGTGACTGTACTAGCTAAACACGCCTGAGGAACTCTTTGAGTATGAGTGTGTTATCTTGCAAAAAACGCAAATTAAAGGCACATTGTTAAAGGGACATGTGCAAACAAAGTGACTGTACAAGCTAAACACGCCTGAGGAAATCTACGAATGTCAGTGCGTTATCCTGCAAAAAACGTGAATTAAAGGCACATTGTTAAAAGGACATTTTTTAAACAAAGTGACTGTATAAACAATACACGCCAGAGGAACTCTGCGAGTGTGAGTGCGTTATCCTGCAGTAAACGTAAATTAAAGGCACATTGTTAAAGGGACATTTTCAGACAAAGTGACTGTACAAGCTAAACACGCCTGAGGAAATCTGCGAGTGTGAGTGTGTTATCCTGCAAAAAACGTAAATTAAAGGCACATTGTTAAAGGGACATTTTCAAACAAAGTGACTGTACAAGCAATTCGCGCCTGAGGAACTCTGCGAGTGTGAGTGCGCTATCCTGCAATAAACGTAAATTAAAGGCACATTGTTAAGTGGACATTTGCAAACAAAGTGACTGTACAAGCTAAACATGCCTGAGGAAATCTGCGAGTGTGAGTGTGTTACCCTGCAAAAAAAAGTTAATTAAAGGCACATTGTTAAAGGGACATTTGCAAACAAAATTACTGTACAAGCAATACACGCCTGAGGAAATCTGCAAGTGTAAGTGCGTTATCTTGCAAAAAACGTAAATTAGAGGCACATTGTTAAAGGGACATGTGCAAACAAAGTGACTGTACAAGTAATACACGCCTGAGGAAACTGCGAGTGTGAGTGTGTTATCTTGCAATAAACGTAAATTAAAGGCACATTGTTAAAGGGGCATTTGCATACAAAGTGACTGTACAAGCAATACACGCCTTAGGAACTCTGCGAGTGTGAGTGCGTTATCCTGCAGTAAACGTAAATTAAAGGCACATTGTTAAAGGGACATTTTCAGACAAAGTGACTGTACAAGCTAAACACGTCTGAGGAAATCTGCGAGTGTGAGTGTGTTATCCTGCAAAAAACGTAAATTAAAGGCACATTGTTAAAGGGACATTTTCAAACAAAGTGACTGTACAAGCAATTCGCGCCTGAGGAACTCTGCGAGTGTGAGTGCGCTATCCTGCAATAAACATAAATTAAAGGCACATTGTTAAAGGGACATTTGCAAACAAAGCGACTGTACAAGCTAAACACGCCCGAGGAAATCTGCGAGTGTGAGGGCGTTATCCTGCAAAAAACATAAATTAAAGGCACATTGTTAAAGGGACATTTTCAAACAAAGTGACTGTACAAGCAATACACGCCTGAGGAACTCTGCGAGTGTGAGTGCGCTATCCTGCAATAAACATAAATTAAAGGCACATTGTTAAAGGGACATTTGCAAACAAAGCGACTGTACAAGCTAAACACGCCCGAGGAAATCTGCGAGTGTGAGGGCGTTAACCTTCAAAAAACGTAAATTACAGGCACATTGTTAAAGGGACATTTGCATACAATGTGATTATACAAGCAATACGCGCCTGAGGAACGATGCGAGTGTGAGTGCATTATCCTGCAATAAACGTAAATTAAAGGCACATTGTTAAAGGGACATTTTCAAACAAAGTGACTGTACAAGCTAAACAACGCCTGAGGAAATCTGCGAGCAAGAGTGTGTTAACCTTCAAAAAACATAAATTAAAGGCGCATTGTTAAAGGGACATTTTCAAACAAAGTGACTGTACTAGCTAAACACGCCTGAGGAACTCTTTGAGTATGAGTGTGTTATCTTGCAAAAAATGTAATTTAAAGGCACATTGTTAAAGGGACATTTTCAGACAAAGTGACTGTACAAGCTAAACACGCCTGAGGAAATCTACGAATGTCAGTGCGTTATCCTGCAAAAAACGTGAATTAAAGGCACATTGTTAAAGGGACATTTTCAAACAAAGTGACTGTATAAGCAATACACGCCTGAGGAACTCTGCGAGTGTGAGTGCGTTATCCTGCAGTAAACGTAAATTAAAGGCACATTGTTAAAGGGACATTTTCAGACAAAGTGACTGTACAAGCTAAACACGCCTGAGGAAATCTGCGAGTGTGAGTGTGTTATCCTGCAAAAAACGTAAATTAAAGGCACATTGTTAAAGGGACATTTTCAAACAAAGTGACTGTACAAGCAATTCGCGCCTGAGGAACTCTGCGAGTGTGAGTGCGCTATCCTGCAATAAACGTAAATTAAAGGCACATTGTTAAAGGGACATTTGCAAACAAAGCGACTGTACAAGCTAAACACACCCGAGGAAATCTGCGAGTGTGAGGGCGTTAACCTTCAAAAAACGTAAATTAAAGGCACATTGTTAAAGGGACATTTGCATACAAAGTGACTGTACAAGCAATACGCGCCTGAGGAACTATGCGAGTGTGAGTGCATTATCCTGCAATAAGCGTAAAATAAAGGCACATTGTTAAAGGGACATTTGCATACAAAGTGACTGTACAAGCAATACGCGCCTGAGGAACTATGCGAGTGTGAGTGAATTATCCTGCAATAAACGTAAATTAAAGGCACATTGTTAAAGGGACATTTTCAAACAAAGTGACTGTACAAGCTAAACACGCCTGAGGAAATCTGCGAGCAAGAGTGTGTTAACCTTCAAAAAACATAAATTAAAGGCGCATTGTTAAAGGGACATTTTCAAACAAAGTGACTGTACTAGCTGAACACGCCTGAGGAATTCTTTGAGTGTGAGTGCGCTATCCTACAATAAACGTAAATAAAAGGCACATTGTTAAAGGGACATTTGCAAACAAAGTGACTGTACAAGCTAAACACGCCTGAGGAAATCTGCGAGTGTGAGTGCGTTACGCTGCAAAAAAAGTTAATTAAAGGCACATTGTTAAAGGGACATTTGCAAACAAAATTAGTGTGCAAGCAATACACACCTGAAGAAATTTGCAAGTGTAAGTGCGTTATCCTGCAAAAAACGTAAATTAAAGGCACAGCGTTAAAGGGACATTTGCAAACAAAGTGACTGTACAAGCAATACTGAGGAAACTGCAAGTGTGAGTGCGTTATCTTGCAAAAAACGTAAATTAATGGCACATTGTTAATAGGACATTTGCAAGCAAAGTGACTGTACAAGCAAAACACGCCTGAGGAAATCTGCGAGTGTGAGTGCGTTATCCTTCAAAAAACGTGAATTAAAGGCACATTGTTAAAGGGACACTTGCATAAAAAGTGACTGTACAAGCAATACGCGCCTGAGGAACTCTGCGAGTGTGAGTGCGTTATCCTGCAATAAACGTAAATTAAAGGCACATTGTTAAATGGACATTTGCAAACAAAGTGACTGTACAAGCTAAACACGCCTAAGGAAATCTGTGAGTGTGAGTTTGTTACCCTGCAAAAAAAAGTTAATTAAAGGCTCATTGTTAAAGGGACATTTGCAAACAAAATTACTGTACAAGCAATACACGCCTGAGGAAATCTGCAAGTGTAAGTGCGTTATCTTGCAAAAAATGTAAATTAAAGGCACATTGTTAAAGGGACATGTGCAAACAAAGTGACTGTACAAGTAATACACGCCTGAGGAAACTGTGAGTGTGAGTGCGTTATCTTGCAAAAAACGTAATTTAAAGGCACATTGTTAAAGGGGCATTTGCATACAAAGTGACTGTACAAGCAATACACGCCTGAGAAAATCTGCGAATGTGAGTGTGTTACCCTGCAAAAAAATGTAAATTAAAGGCACATTGTTAAAGGGACATTTGCAAACAAAGCGACTGTTCAAGCTAAACACGCCTGAGGAAATCTACGAATGTCAGTGCGTTATCCTGCAAAAAACATAAATTAAAGGCGCATTGTTAAAGGGACATTTTCAAACAAAGTGACTGTACTAGCTAAACACGCCTGAGGAATTCTTTGAGTGTGAGTGCGCTATCCTGCAATAAACGTAAATAAAAGGCACATTGTTAAAGGGACATTTGCAAACAAAGTGACTGTACAAGCTAAACACGCCTGAGGAAATCTGCGAGTGTGAGTGCGTTACGCTGCAAAAAAAGTTAATTAAAGGCACATTGTTAAAGGGACATTTGCAAACAAAATTAGTGTGCAAGCAATACACACCTGAAGAAATCTGCAAGTGTAAGTGCGTTATCCTGCAAAAAACGTAAATTAAAGGCACAGCGTTTAAGGGACATTTGCAAACAAAGTGACTGTACAAGCAATACTGAGGAAATGCAAGTGTGAGTGCGTTATCTTGCAAAAAACGTAAATTAATGGCACATTGTTAATAGGACATTTGCAAGCAAAGTGACTGTACAAGCAAAAAACGCCTGAGGAAATCTGCGAGTGTGAGTGCGTTATCCTTCAAAAAACGTAAATTAAAGGCACATTGTTAAAGGGACACTTGCATAAAAAGTGACTGTACAAGCAATACGCGCCTGAGGAACTCTGCGAGTGTGAGTGCGTTATCCTGCAATAAACGTAAATTAAAGGCACATTGTTAAATGGACATTTGCAAACAAAGTGACTGTACAAGCTAAACACGCCTAAGGAAATCTGTGAGTGTGAGTTTGTTACCCTGCAAAAAAAAGTTAATTAAAGGCTCATTGTTAAAGGGACATTTGCAAACAAAATTACTGTACAAGCAATACACGCCTAAGGAAATCTGCAAGTGTAAGTGCGTTATCTTGCAAAAAATGTAAATTAAAGGCACATTGTTAAAGGGACATGTGCAAACAAAGTGACTGTACAAGTAATACACGCCTGAGGAAACTGTGAGTGTGAGTGCGTTATCTTGCAAAAAACATAATTTAAAGGCACATTGTTAAAGGGGCATTTGCATACAAAGTGACTGTACAAGCAATACACGCCTGAGAAAATCTGCGAATGTGAGTGTGTTACCCTGCAAAAAAATGTAAATTAAAGGCACATTGTTAAAGGGACATTTGCAAACAAAGCGACTGTTCAAGCTAAACACGCCTGAGGAAATCTACGAATGTCAGTACGTTATCCTGCAAAAAACATAAATTAAAGGCACATTGTTAAAGGGACATTTTCAAACAAAGTGACTGTACAAGCAATACACGCCTGAGGAACTCTGCGAGTGTGAGTTAGTGATCCTGCAGTAAACGTAAATTAAAGGCACATTGTTAAAGGGACATTTTCAGACAAAGTGACTGTACAAGCTAAACACGCCTGAGGAAATCTGCGAGTGTGAGTGCGTTATCCTGCAAAAAACGTAAATTTAAGGCACATTGTTAAAGGGACATTTTCAAACAAAGTGACTGTACAAGCAATTCGTGCCTGAGGAACTCTGCGAGTGTGAGTGCGCTATCCTGCAATAAACATAAATTAAAGGCACATTGTTAAAGGGACATTTGCAAACAAAGCGACTGTACAAGCTAAACACGCCCGAGGAAATCTGCGAGTGTGAGGGCGTTAACCTTCAAAAAACGTAAATTACAGGCACATTGTTAAAGGGACATTTGCATACAATGTGACTATACAAGCAATACGCGCCTGAGGAACGATGCGAGTGTGAGTGCATTATCCTGCAATAAACGTAAATTAAAGGCACATTGTTAAAGGGACATTTTCAAACAAAGTGACTGTACAAGCTAAACAACGCCTGAGGAAATCTGCGAGCAAGAGTGTGTTAACCTTCAAAAAACATAAATTAAAGGCGCATTGTTAAAGGGACATTTTCAAACAAAGTGACTGTACTAGCTAAACACGCCTGAGGAACTCTTTGAGTATGAGTGCGTTATCTTGCAAAAAACGCAAATTAAAGGCACATTGTTAAAGGGACATGTGCAAACAAAGTGACTGTACAAGCTAAACACGCCTGAGAAAATCTACGAATGTCAGTGCGTTATCCTGCAAAAAACGTGAATTAAAGGCACATTGTTAAAGGGACATTTTTTAAACAAAGTGACTGTATAAACAATACACGCCAGAGGAACTCTGCGAGTGTGAGTGCGTTATCCTGCAGTAAACGTAAATTAAAGGCACATTGTTAAAGGGACATTTTCAGACAAAGTGACTGTACAAGCTAAACACGCCTGAGGAACTCTGCGAGTGTGAGTGCGTTATCCTGCAGTAAACGTAAATTAAAGGCACATTGTTAAAGGGACATTTTCAGACAAAGTGACTGTACAAGCTAAACACGCCTGAGGAAATCTGCGAGTGTGAGTGTGTTATCCTGCAAAAAACGTAAATTAAAGGCACATTGTTAAAGGGACATTTTCAAACAAAGTGACTGTACAAGCAATTCGCGCCTGAGGAACTCTGCGAGTGTGAGTGCGCTATCCTGCAATAAACGTAAATTAAAGGCACATTGTTAAGTGGACATTTGCAAACAAAGTGACTGTACAAGGTAAACATGCCTGAGGAAATCTGCGAGTGTGAGTGTGTTACCCTGCAAAAAAAAGTTAATTAAAGGCACATTGTTAAAGGGACATTTGCAAACAAAATTACTGTACAAGCAATACACGCCTGAGGAAATCTGCAAGTGTAAGTGCGTTATCTTGCAAAAAACGTAAATTAGAGGCACATTGTTAAAGGGACATGTGCCAACAAAGTGACTGTACAAGTAATACACGCCTGAGGAAACTGCGAGTGTGAGTGTGTTATCTTGCAATAAACGTAAATTAAAGGCACATTGTTAAAGGGGCATTTGCATACAAAGTGACTGTACAAGCAATACACGCCTTAGGAACTCTGCGAGTGTGAGTGCGTTATCCTGCAGTAAACGTAAATTAAAGGCACATTGTTAAAGGGACATTTTCAGACAAAGTGACTGTACAAGCTAAACACGTCTGAGGAAATCTGCGAGTGTGAGTGTGTTATCCTGCAAAAAACGTAAAATAAAGGCACATTGTTAAAGGGACATTTTCAAACAAAGTGACTGTACAAGCAATTCGCGCCTGAGGAACTCTGCGAGTGTGAGTGCGCTATCCTGCAATAAACATAAATTAAAGGCACATTGTTAAAGGGACATTTGCAAACAAAGCGACTGTACAAGCTAAACACGCCCGAGGAAATCTGCGAGTGTGAGGGCGTTATCCTGCAAAAAACATAAATTAAAGGCACATTGTTAAAGGGACATTTTCAAACAAAGTGACTGTACAAGCAATACACGCCTGAGGAACTCTGCGAGTGTGAGTTCGTTATCCTGCAGTAAACGTAAATTAAAGGCACATTGTTAAAGGGACATTTTCAGACAAAGTGACTGTACAAGCTAAACACGCCTGAGGAAATCTGCGAGTGTGAGTGCGTTATCCTGCAAAAAACGTAAATTAAAGGCACATTGTTAAAGGGACATTTTCAAACAAAGTGACTGTACAAGCAATTCGTGCCTGAGGAACTCTGCGAGTGTGAGTGCGCTATCCTGCAATAAACATAAATTAAAGGCACATTGTTAAAGGGACATTTGCAAACAAAGCGACTGTACAAGCTAAACACGCCCGAGGAAATCTGCGAGTGTGAGGGCGTTAACCTTCAAAAAACGTAAATTACAGGCACATTGTTAAAGGGACATTTGCATACAATGTGACTATACAAGCAATACGCGCCTGAGGAACGATGCGAGTGTGAGTGCATCATCCTGCAATAAACGTAAATTAAAGGCACATTGTTAAAGGGACATTTTCAAACAAAGTGACTGTACAAGCTAAACAACGCCTGAGGAAATCTGCGAGCAAGAGTGTGTTAACCTTCAAAAAACATAAATTAAAGGCGCATTGTTAAAGGGACATTTTCAAACAAAGTGACTGTACTAGCTAAACACGCCTGAGGAACTCTTTGAGTATGAGTGCGTTATCTTGCAAAAAACGCAAATTAAAGGCACATTGTTAAAGGGACATGTGCAAACAAAGTGACTGTACAAGCTAAACACGCCTGAGGAAATCTACGAATGTCAGTGCGTTATCCTGCAAAAAACGTGAATTAAAGGCACATTGTTAAAAGGACATTTTTTAAACAAAGTGACTGTATAAACAATACACGCCAGAGGAACTCTGCGAGTGTGAGTGCGTTATCCTGCAGTAAACGTAAATTAAAGGCACATTGTTAAAGGGACATTTTCAGACAAAGTGACTGTACAAGCTAAACACGCCTGAGGAAATCTGCGAGTGTGAGTGTGTTATCCTGCAAAAAACGTAAATTAAAGGCACATTGTTAAAGGGACATTTTCAAACAAAGTGACTGTACAAGCAATTCGCGCCTGAGGAACTCTGCGAGTGTGAGTGCGCTATCCTGCAATAAACGTAAATTAAAGGCACATTGTTAAGTGGACATTTGCAAACAAAGTGACTGTACAAGCTAAACATGCCTGAGGAAATCTGCGAGTGTGAGTGTGTTACCCTGCAAAAAAAAGTTAATTAAAGGCACATTGTTAAAGGGACATTTGCAAACAAAATTACTGTACAAGCAATACACGCCTGAGGAAATCTGCAAGTGACAAAGTGACTGTATAAACAATACACGCCAGAGGAACTCTGCGAGTGTGAGTGCGTTATCCTGCAGTAAACGTAAATTAAAGGCACATTGTTAAAGGGACATTTTCAGACAAAGTGACTGTACAAGCTAAACACGCCTGAGGAAATCTGCGAGTGTGAGTGTGTTATCCTGCAAAAAACGTAAATTAAAGGCACATTGTTAAAGGGACATTTTCAAACAAAGTGACTGTACAAGCAATTCGCGCCTGAGGAACTCTGTGAGTGTGAGTGCGCTATCCTGCAATAAACGTAAATTAAAGGCACATTGTTAAGTGGACATTTGCAAACAAAGTGACTGTACAAGCTAAACATGCCTGAGGAAATCTGCGAGTGTGAGTGTGTTACCCTGCAAAAAAAAGTTAATTAAAGGCACATTGTTAAAGGGACATTTGCAAACAAAATTACTGTACAAGCAATACACGCCTGAGGAAATCTGCAAGTGTAAGTGCGTTATCTTGCAATAAACGTAAATTAAAGGCACATTGTTAAAGGGGCATTTGCATACAAAGTGACTGTACAAGCAATACACGCCTTAGGAACTCTGCGAGTGTGAGTGCGTTATCCTGCAGTAAACGTAAATTAAAGGCACATTGTTAAAGGGACATTTTCAGACAAAGTGACTGTACAAGCTAAACACGTCTGAGGAAATCTGCGAGTGTGAGTGTGTTATCCTGCAAAAAACGTAAATTAAAGGCACATTGTTAAAGGGACATTTTCAAACAAAGTGACTGTACAAGCAATTCGCGCCTGAGGAACTCTGCGAGTGTGAGTGCGCTATCCTGCAATAAACATAAATTAAAGGCACATTGTTAAAGGGACATTTTCAAACAAAGTGACTGTACAAGCTAAACACGCCTGAGGAAATCTGCGAGCAAGAGTGTGTTAACCTTCAAAAAACATAAATTAAAGGCTCTTTGTTAAAGGGACATTGTCAAACAAAGTGACTGTAGTAGCTAAACACTCCTGAGGAAATCTGCGAGTGTGAGTGCGTTATCTTGCAAAAAACGTAAATTAAAGGCGCATTGTTAAAGGGGCATTTGCATACAAAGTGACTGTACAAGCAATACGCGCCTGAGGAAATCTGCGAATGTGAGCGTGTTACCCTGCAAAAAAATGTAAATTAAAGGCACATTGTTAAAGAGACATTTGCAAACAAAGCGACTGTACAAGCTAAACACGCCTGAGGAAATCTGCGAGTGTGAGTGCGTTAACCTTCAAAAAACATAACTTAAAGTCACATTGTTAAAGGGACATTTGCATACAAAGTGACTGTACAAGAAATACACGCCTGAGGAAACTGCAAGCGTGAGTGCGTTATCCTGCAAAAAACGTAAATTAAAGGCGCATTTTTAAAGGGACATTTTCAAACAAAGTGACTGTACTAGCTAAATACGCCTGAGGAAATCTGCGAGTGTGAGTGCGTTATCCTGCAAAAAACATAAATTAAAGGCACATTTTTAAAGGGACATTTGCTTACAAATAGACTGTACAAGCAAAACACGCCTGAGGAAACTGCGAGTGTGAGTGCGTAATCTTGCAAAAAACGTAAATTAAAGGCACATTGTTAAAAGGGCCTTTTTCAAACAAAGTGACTGTACAAGCAATTCGCGCCTAAGGAACTCTGCGAGTGTGAGTGCGTTAACCTTCAAAAATCGTATATTAAAGGCACATTGTTAAAGGGACACTTGCATACAAAGTGACTGTACAAGCTATACACGCCTGAGGAAATCTGCGAGTGTGAGTGCGTTAACCTTCAAAAATCGTAAATTAAAGGCACATTGTTAAAGGGACACTTGCATACAAAGTGACTGTACAAGCTATACACGCCTCAGGAACTCTGCGAGTGTGAGTGCGTTAACCTTCAAAAATCGTAAATTAAAGGCACATTGTTAAAGGGACACTTGCATACAAAGTGACTGTACAAGCTATACACGCCTCAGGAACTCTGCGAGTGTGAGTGCGTTATCCTGCAATAAACGTAAATTAAAGGCACATTGTTAAAGGGACATTTTCAAACAAAGTGACTGTACAAGCTAAACACGCCTGAGGAAATCTGCGAGTGTGAGTGCGTTAACCTTCAAAAATCGTAAATTAAAGGCACATTGTTAAAGGGACATTTGCATACAAAGTGACTGTACAAGCAAAACACGCCTGAGGAAATCTGCGAGTGTGAGTGCGTTAACCTTCAAAAATCGTAAATTAAAGGCACATTGTTAAAGGGACACTTGCATACAAAGTGACTGTACAAGCTATACACGCCTCGTGAACTCTGCGAGTGTGAGTGCGTTATCCTGCAATAAACGTAAATTAAAGGCACATTGTTAAAGGGACATTTTCAAACAAAGTGACTGTACAAGCTAAACACGCCTGAGGAAATCTGCGAGCAAGAGTGTGTTAACCTTCAAAAAACATAAATTAAAGGCTCTTTGTTAAAGGGACATTTTCAAACAAAGTGACTGTAGTAGCTAAACACTCCTGAGGAAATCTGCGAGTGTGAGTGCGTTATCATGCAAAAAAAAAACGTAAATTAAAGGCACATTGTTAAAGGGACATTTGCTTACAAAGTGACTGTACAAGTAAAACATGCCTGAGGAAACTGCGAGTTTGAGTGCGTTATCTTGTAAAAAACGTAAATTAAAGGCACATTGTTAAAGGGACATTTTCAGACAAAGTGACTGTACAAGCTAAACACGTCTGAGGAAATCTGCGAGTGTGAGTGTGTTATCATGCAAAAAACGTAAATTAAAGGCACATTGTTAAAGGGACATTTTCAAACAAAGTGACTGTACAAGCAATTCGCGCCTGAGGAACTCTGCGAGTGTGAGTGCGCTATCCTGCAATAAACGTAAATTAAAGGCACATTGTTAAAGGGACATTTTCAAACAAAGTGACTGTACAAGCTAAACACGCCTGAGGAAATCTGCGAGCAAGAGTGTGTTAACCTTCAAAAAACATAAATTAAAGGCTCTTTGTTAAAGGGACATTTTCAAACAAAGTGACTGTAGTAGCTAAACACTCCTGAGGAAATCTGCGAGTGTGAGTGCGTTATCTTGCAAAAAACGTAAATTAAAGGCACATTGTTAAAGGGGCATTTGCATACAAAGTGACTGTACAAGCAATACGCGCCTGAGGAAATCTGCGAATGTGGCGTGTTACCCTGCAAAAAAATGTAAATTAAAGGCACATTGTTAAAGAGACATTTGCAAACAAAGCGACTGTACAAGCTAAACACGCCTGAGGAAATCTGCGAGTGTGAGTGCGTTAACCTTCAAAAAACATAACTTAAAGTCACATTGTTAAAGGGACATTTGCATACAAAGTGACTGTACAAGAAATACACGCCTGAGGAAACTGCAAGCGTGAGTGCGTTATCCTGCAAAAAACGTAAATTAAAGGCACATTTTTAATGGGACATTTGCTTACAAATAGACTGTACAAGCAAAACACGCCTGAGGAAACTGCGAGTGTGAGTGCGTCATCTTGCAAAAAACATAAATTAAAGGCACATTGTTAAAAGGGCCTTTTTCAAACAAAGTGACTGTACAAGCAATTCGCGCCTAAGGAACTCTGCGAGTGTGAGTGCGTTACCCTGCAAAAAAAGTTAATTACAGGCACATTGTTAATGGGACATTTGCATACAAAGTGACTGTACAAGCAAAACACGCCTGAGGAAATCTGCGAGTGTGAGTGTGTTAACCTTAAAAAATCGTAAATTAAAGGCACATTGTTAAAGGGACACTTGCATACAAAGTGACTGTACAAGCTATACACGCCTCGTGAACTCTGCGAGTGTGAGTGCGTTATCCTGCAATAAACGTAAATTAAAGGCACATTGTTAAAGGGACATTTTCAAACAAAGTGACTGTACAAGCTAAACACGCCTGAGGAAATCTGCGAGTGTGAGTGCGTTATCATGCAAAAAAAACGTAAATTAAAGGCACATTGTTAAAGGGACATTTGCTTACAAAGTGACTGTACAAGTAAAACATGCCTGAGGAAACTGCGAGTTTGAGTGCGTTATCTTGTAAAAAATGTAAATTAAAGGCACATTGTAAAAGGGATATTTGCTTACAAAGTGACTGTACAAGAAAAACACGCCTGAGGAAATCTGCGAGCGTGAGTGCGTTAACCTTCAAAAAACATAAATTAAAGGCACATTGTTAAAGGGACATTTTCAAACAATGTGACTGTACAAGCTAAACACGCCTGAGGAAATCTGCGAGTGTGAGTGCGTTATCCTGCAAAAAACGTAAATTAAAGGCACATTGTTCAAGGGACATTTGTTTACAAAGTGACTGTACAAGCAAAACACGCCTGAGGAAATCTGCGAGTGTGAGTGCATTAACCTTCAAAAAACATAAATTAAAGGCACATTGTTAAAGGGACATTGTCAAACAAAGTGACTGTACAAGCAATACACACCTGAGGAAATCTGCGAGTGTGAGTGCATTATCCTGCAAAAAGCGTAAATTAAAGGCACATTGTTAAAGGCACATTTTCAAACAAAGTGACTGTACAAGCAATTCGCGCCTGAGGAACTCTGCGAGTGTGAGTGCGTTATCCTACAATAAACGTAAATTAATGGCACATTGTTAAAGGGACATTTGCTTACAAAGTGACTGTACAAGCAAAACACGCCTGAGGAAATCTGTGAGTGTGAGTGCGTTAACCTTCAAGAAACATAAATTAAAGGCACATTGTTAAAGGGACATTTGCATTCAAAGTGACAGTACAAGCTATATACGCTTGAGGAAATCTGCAAGTGTGAGTGTGTTAAGGTCCGTACACACGCCGAACTGGAGGCAACGACGGGTCCGTCGTCACCTCCCGCTGGGTGGGCTTTCCAACGACAGTCCGGCGTGTGTACGCACTGTCGGCGGACTGATACGGCTGTTTCTGGGCGATCCGCCCGGCGGATCGCTCAGAAACAGCCGTATCAGTCCGCCGACAGTGCGTACACACGCTGGACTGTCGTTGGAACGGCCACCCAGAAGAAGGTGACGACGGACCCGTCGTTGCCTCCAGTCCGGCATGTGTACGGACCTTTACCCTACAAAAAAACGTAAATTAAAGGCACATTGGTAAAGGGACATTTGTAAACAAAGTTACTGTACAAGCTAAACACACCTGAGGAAATCTGCGAGTGTGAGTGCGTTACCCTGCAAAAAAAGTTAATTAAAGGCACATTGTTAAAGGGACATTTGCAAACAAAGTTACTATACAAGCAATACACCCCTGAGGAAATCTCAGAATCAGAATCAGAATCAATTTTATTTCGCCAAGCATGACTGGGTCAGGCCCGGAATTGGGTTTGGCACAATGGAGCGGTACATAGAAAGAAAGGCAGGAAAAACATTAGAATGATGGTAATATCTCATACTCAAATATAGGCATACACGAATATACAATCAGCAATTAGATATGCACACTGCTGAAGACTGCCGCTCCTATGCAGGAGGTAGGGCGCCGATAGGGGATGGTAGAATGCTAAGGGAGTTCAGGAGGCTAAAGGCCATCGGGAAGGAAGTGTTCTTGTGTCTGGTGGTCTTGGTGGGGATGGCCCGAAGTCTCCGACCCAGTGGAAGTGGGGTGAAAAAACAGTGGTTTGGGTGAGAGAGGTCACTTGCAATCCTCAGTGCCCTGGTTCACAGTCTTGTGTTATACAGATGGTCAAGTGGGGGCAGAGGTCTCCCCATGATCCTCTCCGCCGACCTAATGATCCTCTGTAATTTGTGCCTGTCACTGGCGGTGGCTCCCACATACCACACCAAGATGGCGGAGCAGAGGATCGATTCAATGGTGGCAGTGTAAAAGCATGTTAGAATCTCCTGAGCCATGCCGAACTCCCGCAGTTGGCGGAAGAAGAAGAGTCTCTGCTGGGCTTTCCGTTGGGTTGACACGATATTGACTCTCCAACTGAGATCGCTGGAGATGGTGGTGCCCAGCAGGCGAGCGCAGGACACTCTGGCCACCTCAGTGCCATCGATGTAGATGGGAGATGGGGTAGGTGCCGACTTCCTAAAGTCAATTATAAATTCGACGGTTTTGGCCGTGTTGAGCACCAGGCTGTTCTCTTTACACCAGTGGCATAGTCTTTTCACCTGCTGCTGGTAATCCCGGATGTTTTCCTTGGTGACGAGGCCAACAATGGTGGTGTCATCCGCAAATTTTATGACTTTGACAGAGTCTGCCGTGGATCTGCAATCATTTGTGTAAAGGGAGAAGAGCAGTGGGGACAGGACGCAGCCCTGGGGTGCCCCTGTGTTTGTTATCGCTACTCGTGAGTAGATGTCCCCCATCCTGACAACTTGGGATCTGTTAGAAAGAAAGTCAGTGATCCATAGCCGCAGGATGGAGTGGACTCCCAGTGTGGCCAGGACATTCTGGAGGGTGCGTGGACATATAGTGTTAAATGCCGAGCTGAAATCTAGTAGCAGTACTCTGGCATAAGCATCCCTCCTGTCTAGATGGTTGTAGATGTATTCCAGACAGATGTTTAGAGCATCATCAGTGGACCTATTTGCCCTGTAGGCGAACTGGAGTGGGTCTAGTAGGGGCAAGGTGGATAGCTTGAGGGTGGATAAGACCACTCTCTCAAGGGACTTCATGATAATGGACGTCAGGGCTACAGGCCTGTAGTTGTTGAGGTCGGAGATGCCTTGTTTCTTAGGAACAGGAATGATGGTGGACCTCTTGAAGCACGGAGGGACTCTGCCCTCTGTCAGTGACCTGCTGAAGATGGCAGAGAGGATGGGGGCAAGTTGCTCCGAACAGGTTTTGAGGCAGGCTGGGGACACGCCGTTGGGTCCCGAGGCTTTCCTGGCATCTAGCGTGGACAGGAGGTGCCGAACATCCGCCTCCCTCACTTCCAGAGAGAGAGAGTCCTCACTTGGGTCACTGTGCGCGAGGGCTGGGGAGGTGGTGGGTGCCCCTCAGACTCGGGGTGCCGTTCAAACCTGCAGTAGAATTTGCTTAGTTCTTCAGCTAATTCAGGGCTGGGTGTAGCATGTTGCAGGGGAGGCTTGTAGTTGGTAGCAGTCTTAAGCCCTTGCCATACAGCTTGTGAGTTGTTTGAGTGCAGGTTCTGCTTTATCCTCTCAGCAAACTCCTCTTTTGCATCTCTCAGCTGTCGCTTCAGAGCGTTCCTCGCCTTCCTGAATTCCTCCTGGTTTCCTGCCTTGTGAGCCGCCTCCTTGCGTTTCCGCAGTAGCCGTAGCTTGTTAGAGAAACATGGTTTGTTATTCGGGTAGACCTTGAAGGATTTGGTTGGGACGCAGGTCGCCTCACAGAAGCTGATGTAAGAGGTGATGTTGTCCGCCCACTCGTCCAGGTCAGGAGCTGCCAGGGATTCCCAGTCCGTGCGAGTGTGAGTGTGTTATCTTGCAAAAAATGTAAGTTAAAGGCACATTGTTAAAGGGACATTTGCAAACAAAGCGACTGTACAAGCTAAACACGCCTGAGGAAACTGCGAGTGTGAGTGCGTTATCCTGCAAAAAACGTAAATTAAAGGCACATTGTTAAAGGAACATTTTCAACCAAAGTGACTGTACAAGCAGCACACGCCTGAGGAAACTGCGAGTGTGAGTGCTTTATCCTGCAAAAAAACGTAAATTAAAGGCACATTGTTAAAGGGACATTTGCAAACAAAGTTACTGTACAAGCAAAACACGCCTGAGGAAATCTGTGAGTGTGATTGCGTTATCCTGCAAAAACATAAATTAAATGCACATTGTTAAAGGGACATTTGCAAACAAAGTGACTGTACAAGCTAAACACACCTGAGGAAACTGCGAGTGTGAGTGCGTTATCCTACAAAAAATGTAAATTAAAGGAACATTGGTAAAGGGACATTTGCAAACAAAGTGACTGTACAAGCAAAACACGCCTGAGGAAATCTGCGAGTGTGAGTGCGTTACTGAAAAAAGGGGGGAAGGTCCGCACATTGTCCTAAATGAAGTCCTTTATTGTGGACGTATCCAAAAAATCAGCACACACTAACACGCATCTCCAGCTGACATGTTTCAGACCTACTGGTCCCTAATCATAGCTGAAGTAAGAGTGACACAGAAAGATCATATGTACACTTCTCCTGTGGAGGGGGCGGCCCTGTCAAACCAGGGATACACCCTCAAACTCCACAAGAAAGAGGGAATATTAACAATAATATGCATGATAAAACAATAAAATGAACTAAATAGTAAGAAAGAGGGGGGAAAAGAAGCGGGCTCAAGTGCAGGATTAGGTGATTAAGGCTAAATCCCACCGAGAATTCAAACCGCTAGGGAGCCTCGTACCCAGCCTATAAATCCATAAAGCCTCATGGCTTTTTAGCTGTTTGGTTATATCGCCACCCCTTACACCTTGAGATATCCTCTCCAGGCCATGGTAAGAGAAGGAGGACATGTCACCATGATGAACTTGGCGAAAATGTTTCGCCACATTCGAGACGTTCGTACTCTACCAGCCCGGACCGCAGTAATGTTCCCCTATTCTGGCACGTAAAGGTCTAGTGGTGCACCCTACATATTGCAGGGCGCACTCACTACAATTGACCAAATATATGACATATCGAGTGCCACATTTTATAAACTGTTTGATGGGGAACCTGCGACCGTTCGCAGCGGAAATGGCTTCCCGAGTTCGAGTATGGACACTACAGTAGTGACATGTTCTCACACCACATCTGTATGAGCCTGTCGTGTTGAGCCAAGTTGGATTCCGAGACCCAGAGTTGAACACACTTGGGGACAGTGATTGAGCCAAAGTGGGAGCACGTCTACTTGCAAAACGTACCCCCCGACGTATAACATCGCGTAAATCCTCATCCCCCTCTAAAATCGGGAGGTATTTCTTGAGGACTGAAACAATCTTGTTATACTCAACACTGTAGGTTGTCACAAAAGTGGGTCTGGGACACTTATCCCCACTCCAGTCTGTGTTCTCCAAAAGTTGGTTCCTATCCCTAGAAAGCGCCCGCACCTTGCCCCTCCTGATCATCCATTCGGGATAGCCCCTTTCACGTAGTCTAACTTCCACCTTCTCAAACTCCGGTCTTTCACCATCTCCTCAAGATCCACAAGCCAGGCGTTCCCCCGGAGGGCAGGCCCATTGTGGCCGGTATTGGGTCTCTGGAGGAGCGCCTGAGTGAGTGGGTGGACTCTTTGCTCCAGCCCTTGGTAAGACGCCTTCCGGGTTTTATTAGAGATACTAAGCACCTTCTCTCGAGTCTGGGGGGTTTCACCTGGAAGGAACATCACATTTGGATCACCATTGATGTTAAGGCCCTATATTCGTGTATACAGATGTGGTGTGAGAACATGTCATTACTGTAGTGTCCATACTCGAACTCGGGAAGCCATTTCCGCTGCGAACGGTCGCAGGTTCCCCATCAAACAGTTTATAAATTGTGGCACTCGATATGTCATATATTTGGTCAATTGTAGTGAGTGCGCCCTGCAATATGTAGGGTGCACCACTAGACCTTTACGTGCCAGAATAGGGGAACATTACTGCGGTCCGGGCTGGTTGAGAACGAACGTCTCGAATGTGGCGAAACATTTTCGCTAAGTTCATCATGGTGACATGTCCTCCTTCTCTTACCATGGCCTGGAGAGGATATCTCAAGGTGTAAGGGGTGGCAATATAACCAAACAGCTAAAAAGCCGTGAGGCTTTATGGATTTATAGGCTGGGTACGAGGCTCCCTAGCAGTTTGAATTCTCGGTGGGATTTAGCCTTAATCACCTAATCCTGCACTTGAGCCCGCTTCTTTTCCCCCCTCTTTTTTACTATTTAGTTCATTTTATTGTTTTATCATGCATATTATTGTTAATATCCCCTCTTTCTTGTGGAGTTTGAGGGTGTATCCCTGGTTTGACAGGGCCGCCCCCTCCACAGGAGAAGTGTATATATGATCTTTCTGTGTCACTCTTACTTCAGCTATGATTAAGGACCAGTAGGTCTGAAACATGTCAGCTGGAGATGCGTGTTAGTGTGTGATGATTTTTTGGATGCGTTCACAATAAAGGACTTCATTTAGGACCTTCCCCCCTTTTTTCAGTATTGCTTCGAAGATTTGGCCATCCTGGATCCAGCACTATCCTGATCTGAGTGAGCGGTGTTTCCGGGTGTTTTTTATGTGAGTGTGTTACCCTGCAAAAAAAAACATAAATTAAAGGCACATTGTTAATGGAACATTTGCAAACAAAGTGACTAGACGCTAAAAAAGGAACATTTGCACAGAAATTAACTATAGTAATGAATTACACCTAAAGTAAATCTGCATTACACTGCAAAAAATAAAAAAATAAATAAAATAATTTAAATAAACACTCTTAGAGGGATATTTAAACAAAACAAAAAGTGTCCATAGTAATAAAACAAATCTGAATGAAAAGTGCAATTTTTAAATGTTAAAGGAGGATTTGCAAAAAACAAAAACAAAACTGCAGGTCAGAATGACAAAGGCCAAAGGACAAACACAAGCTGATACGTACAGGATCTTCTCAAAAAATTAGCATATTGTGATAAAGTTCATTGTTTTTTGTAATCTACTGATAAACATTAGACTTTCATATATTTTAGATTCAAATACACACAACTGAAGTAGTTCAAGCCTTTTATTGTTTTAATATTGATGATTTTGGCATACAGCTCATGAAAACCCAAAATTCCTATCTCAATTTTTTTTTTGAGAAGATCCTGTATATGCAAAATGTAGAAGTAGAGTGGTCACCTCAACAGGTGGAGTTCCACAGTACAAAGGCAAAAAGACTTATGCCTGGCATACACGGGTCAATCCGGCGGCCGATTTGCCGCCGGATCAACTCCCGCTGCGTCCCCACCGCGTCCGCGCGTGGATCGATTCCCGCTCGTCTCCGCCGGCGCTCGATTCTCCGCTATTGTCCGCTGGCGGGTATCGAGCGAGGAATCTATCCGGCAGGTCATCTGACCTGTCGGATATTATCAATCGAGCCATCAGCGGCTCGATTGATAAGAAAAAAACTTGCCGTGTATGCCTAGCATAACACTTGAAAATAGATCTATTGAAGAACAGAAAAATGATCTTAAAAAAAAGTACTAAAACATATAAAGCGATGAGAAAAAGTCTGACTTCAGATGAACAACAATCTCTACGACAACAATACACCGAAAGAGAAAGACAAAGATTAGCAAAAAGAACAAATGAAGAAAAGGAAAATGATCGAGCTAATAGAGCAAGACTGACTACGGATGGTCGACAATCGCTGCATCAGCAACAAAACACAAAACAGAGAAACAGATTAACTGATAATAGACATTTACAAGAAGATGCCAAGATGCTAACACACAGAAGAAAACAATCCATTTCCACAGAGGAAAGGAGAAATGCCAAACGAGCAAGCCAAAAACGTGAACAAGATGCTGAAAGACAAAGACTTAGGAGAGCAAGTATGACTCCGGAGGAACGAAAAACTCAATGTCAGCAACATGTAAAACTACAAAGAGAAAGGATAACACATCTGCCTCCTGATAAACGCCAATTACGACAACAGGCACAGAGGTGAAGAGGATCACGACAAAGGCAGAGGCAAGAGAGGGAAATAATACAAACCCAAGAGTCAAGAGTTGACACTTTTGAATGAAATGGAGAACATTAATGAGGACATCATTAAAACACACACGTGTGGATATTTAGATCAACTATGCAACTTTTGTAGTGCAAAACATTTTAAAGCTGAAAGACCTTCTGATCAAAAATTTTCACAATGTTGCTCAAAAGGAAAAGTAAATCTTCCACCAATTAGTACAGATCCTTTCACCCAGCAGCTCATGACTGGTCAGCATCAGTACAGAAAAAACTTTTTTGATAATATTAGATCCATAAATAGTGCTTTAGCATTTGCCACCATGGGAGCAAACATTAGTCCACCTCCAATATGGACCATATTGTTTCAGAATTCACGGATCAATTTGTCACAGAGCAGGCACACTGCATCCAGAACAGGGACAAAACAGACAGTATGCACAATTATATATTTTAGATCCCTCTGAAGCAGCAGAGCAAAGAATGCAAATTTCTGCAAACACTGGAATAAATGCAGAACTTATGAAAATACCAAGCACACTAATTGCTCAAAGAAATTAATTTGCAGAGGCCTGTAAAATGTTGTACCAAGTTGAAAAAGAATATCAAGAGGATGCCGCCAGAAATGGAAATGTTATAAAAGAAGTGTCCATGACAATAGTGCAAGATCGCAAAAATGACCAAAGACGTTATAATGCACCAAAACATAATGAGGTTGCATTTATTTTTCAAAATGACGACGGTGAACCTCCACTTGAAAGAGATCTTCTTATACACTGCAAAACAAGTACAGATGATATTAACCAAAAACGAACACAAAGAAATGAGGTGGGTTCACTGAACACAACAGCTAGATATATGCAGTGATGAGGTGGGTTCACTCAACACAACAGCTTGGTATATGCAGTAATGGGTATTACAATGTGCAGCTGCCTCTCACACACACAGGTAGTCACTGAATGTGCTGGGCCTGGCAGTGGCACACACACAGTATGCATTACAAAAGCTGTCTATGCAACACAAGTGCAGTAATGGGTATTACAATGTGCATGTAACGATCTGCTAGTGTATGAGGGGACTAGCAGACAGACAAACAAGATAAATGTTACAAACAGTGACAGTAGAAGGCGATGTCACTGGTACAGATATAAAGAATGGTCAACAGGCAGGGTCGGTAACAGATCTGACATATAAGGTACAAAATCGGCAGGCAATAACAATGTGAGTATACAGGCAGAGGTCGGCAACGGATCAGATAGGCAGAGGTACAGAATCGTAAGGCAAAGAGTAGTCAGAGAAACAGGCAAAGTCAAAACACAGTATAATCAAAACAGTAATAATATATATTTTTCCTAAGCTAGTGTGAAATCCCCGGGGTCCTGCCGCTTCAAAGCACACACGGATCTGACTAAGGTCTGAAGCCAGTAATATTATAATTGGGAGGATATCTTTTTTTAATTTATCTAGGAAAAAGATTAAAAAACCATTAAGTCCTTTTTGATGTGATCCACTTCACCTCAAAACAATTCACTATATTAGTAAAAAGAACTATAGTATGATGAGCATAAAGTACGAAGTCTTGCAAATCTTGTGGTACAAAAATATCAAAAAATCTTTATTGACATAGATACAAAAATCCTTAAAAAAGGAGGTCTCTGCAGGATGCTCCTTGTTTGCATGAATAATCACAGGAATTTCAATATGTTGTAGTGAAAAAAGGCTTTCAGTAAAAAATCAATTGGCAACGACACGCTCGTTTCGGGCATATAATGCCCTTCATCAGGCCACTGTATAAGCACTTTCTACAAAAAAGATCAAACAAAGAAACTCCAATTAAAAACATTAGTATAATGTATTAAAAAAATGAGTACTGACACCCTACAGAAGATTTCCAAGAAAAAGGTGAGGACAGAGTGTGTTCCCCACAAGGCCTCAAAGAAGGACCTTCACACTATGTCAAGAGAAATATAGTATCTAATCCCAGAAGGAGACATAAAAAACTTAAGATGATCAATCCAAGTGTCAAAAGCAATATGGCCAAAACAACATGAGGCAGTAAATATCGACTGAATGGCCACATTACTAAGGATGAAAGAATAAGTATAGTATAGTCACAACAAAGTAGAGCCTATGTAATGAACGCAACAACAATCACCTGGGGCCTGTAAATATCAGTCCCAGTTGTTGCACTAGAAAAGAGAAGCACCTGTAGACATATAAAGAACCCATAAATAATGTATAAATAGAAATATATATACACACAAACCTATGTATCCTGTAGGCAACACATGGCAGGAGCAAACAAAATGACAGAAACTACGTATGACCTAGCAAACGCATATCGCACCTGGCAAAAAAAACATAAAAATGGTTTGCACCCAAGGACACCGCACAAAGAACATGACAACCAGTATACATTGGTATCACTGTACCCCATAAACTACGTCCATTATGAATGTGGCAAAGTTGACACAACAGGAAACCACTTCAAAGTCTAGTAATAATTCCTCATCATAGTAAAAAGACACTGGGTGATAATAAAAAATTCAAATGGTCATAGAGCCACCACAATATATATACATAAAGTATTCTATATGGTCCATATCACCATCTTATCGTACATATAGTCCTAACGCTGTACAGTATAAACAAATGTACTAGGTCAAAGTACCAGACTGGCAATTAATAATACAAAGGTTTGCACAACATAAGACCAATACATGAATCAGTAAATACTTACAATCCTGATGGCAGGGAATAGGATCACCAAGCAGCTATGAGCAGGAGTGCAGTTGCATAATGGCGTCCTAACCATTTAAATACCCGTGTTTGGCGTCTCTAAAGCGCCAGAGCGCATGACAAGAGATCCTGTGGCCAATAAAGAGCCACAGGGAACGCAACCAACCCGGCACCGTGCATCCAGCGCGTACTCACAACCACCCTGGAGCGTAAGCCGGACGCGACCAAACCGGCACTGCGCATCCAGCGTGTGCTTGTAACCACGCTGGAGCGCAAGCCGGAAGTCGCGAACAAGGACTTCCGCCCAATGTAGACCAATTGGGTGCTGGGGGTGTAAACCAGAAAGCGTTCAGATTGTATACAACCAAGCCAGAACGCACAAATTAACAACAGGGCTGTCCCACAATGCAAACCAATAGCAGAGGAAGAGAGGCGTTCCTTATGTAAATAATATAATTAGGGCACATTCAAAGTATAGTACACCGACCCCCAATAAAGGGGATTGGGTAACTGATTAACTATAACATTAGTGGAACCCACTAAGACGGCCACATATAGGGAAAAAAGGGGGAACTTAGTGAACACATAACACAACACATATATATAAATAACAAACTCTGCCACTCTTTGAACAATAGTGGTCAGTTTATACTTAAAGCCAAAACAGATGTTTACAATAAATCTACAAACCACCTCTTAAAGGGGAATGCACCAATAGATAAAAAGGAGACCAAGTCTCATAGCAAGGGTCCACAGATAAAGAATAGACGCTCTAAGGGAATCCCCAAATGGAGAAAACCAAGAAAGACATATATATATGTATGTAAGTTGAACACTGTCCCAGAGTGCAGACCATTAATGCCAGGCAAATGTACCTTATCTCTATACCATGTGGGCCAAAGGAAGGTGAGTGCTGTATATCAATGGATCATTGTTGATTGGAATACATCCAGAGCTAGAAAGAAAAAATAAAAAAGAAGAAGCAAATTATCACAAAAACATAACAGTACACCCGCACTAGAAGTCATATGTAACCACACACAGAGGGGAAGTATTTTATAATCCAAGATTTTACTGTGGCTTATATTCTGCATTCATGTCATCAGGGATAAGAGTTTGTAAAGATTTAATCCACTGAGCTTCCTTGTGCAACAAGAAGGCTTCCCTATCTCCACCCCGTCTAAGAGGGGCAACAATCTCCAAAACGAAGAAGCGCAGCTGATTCGCCGCATGCACTCTTTAAATAAAATGTTTTGTCACAGGCGAGTCAATCTCTGAGACACTTAAATTATGGCGCAAGGCCACATTAATATTGGACCTATGTTCTATTATTCTTTCCTTGACTGGCCGTGTAGTTTCACCCACATATAGTTTACCACAGGGACATTTAATCCCATATACAACATATGGGGTAACACATGTGGCATAGTGTGAGAATTTTATTTGATGACCCTTCATGGGGTGATTAAAGGTTTTACCCTTCATCACTAACTGACAACATGAACAACTAAGGCAAGGAAATGTCCCCTTACGGTTGGGGGCAAGAACTGTCTGGAGATTGACTCGACCTGAGCCAACATCAGATTTAATAAGATGGTCTCTAATCGATTGTGCCCTTCTCACACTATGCCACATGTGTTACCCCATATGTTGTATATGGGATTAAATGTCCCTGTGGTAAACTATATGTGGGTGGAACTACACGGCCAGTCAAGGAAAGAATAATAGAACATAGGTCCAATATTAATGTGGCCTTGCGCCGTAATTTAGGTGTCTCGGAGATTGACTCGCCTGTGACAAAACATTTTATTGAAAGAGGGCATGCGGCGAATCAGCTGCGCTTCTTCGTTTTGGAGATTGTTGCCCCTCTTAGACGGGGTGGAGATAGGGAAGCCTTCTTGTTGCACACGGAAGCTCAGTGGATTAGATCTTTACAAACTCTTATCCCTGATGACATGAATGCAGAATATAAGCCACAGTAAAATCTTGGATTATAAAATACTTCCCCTCTGTGTGTGGTTACATATGACTTCTAGTGCGGGTGTACTGTTATGTTTTTGTGATAATTTGCTTCTTCTTTTTTATTTTTTTATTTTTTCTTTCTAGCTCTGGATTTATTCCAATCAACAATGATCCATTGATATACAGCACTCACCTTCCTTTGGACCACATGGTATAGAGATAAGGTACATTTGCCTGGCATTAATGGTCTGCACTCTGGGACAGTGTTCAACTTACATACATATATATATGTCTTTCTTGGTTTTCTCCATTTGGGGATTCCCTTAGAGCGTCTATTCTTTATCTGTGGACCCTTGCTATGAGACTTAGGGCTGGTGCACACCAAAACCCGCTAGCAGATCCGCAAAATGCTAGCAGATTTTTAAACGCTTTTTTTTATTTTTATGAGGCGTTTTGCTAGCGTTTTGCGGATTGCTGCTGCGGTTTTCAGTATAGTAGATTTCATATATTGTTACAGTAAAGCTGTTACTGAACAGCTTCTGTAACAAAAACGCCTGCAAAACCGCTCTGAAGTGCCGTTTTTCAGAGCGGTTTGCGTTTTTCCTATACTTAACATTGAGGCAGAAACGCATCCGAAATCCAAAAAATGCCTCACCCAGGCATTTTTCGTTTCTGCAAAATGCCTGCCGCTCTGGTGTGCACCACCCCATTGAGATACATTGACCAAGCAGATCCGCAGCCGCAAACGGATCTGAAAACGCCCAAAAAGCCGCTCGGTGTGCACCAGCCCTGAGTCTCCTTTTTATCTATTGGTGCATTCCCCTTTAAGAGGTGGTTTGTAGATTTATTGTAAACATCTGTTTTGGCTTTAAGTATAAACTGACCACTATTGTTCAAAGAGTGGCAGAGTTTGTTATTTATATATATGTGTTGTGTTATGTTTTCACTAAGTTCCCCCTTTTTTCCCTATATGTGGCCGTCTTAGTGGGTTCCACTATTGTTATAGTTAATCAGTTACCCAATCCCCTTTATTGGGGGTCGGTGTACTATACTTTGAATGTGCCCTAATTATATTATTTACATAAGGAACGCCTCTCTTCCTCTGCTATTGGTTTGCATTGTGGGACAGCCCTGTTGTTAATTTGTGCGTTCTGGCTTGGTTGTATACAATCTGAACGCTTTCTGGTTTACACCCCCAGCACCCAATTGGTCTACATTGGGCGGAAGTCCTTGTTCGCGACTTCCGGCTTGCGCTCCAGCGTGGTTACAAGCACACGCTGGATGCGCAGTGCCGGTTTGGTCGCGTCCGGCTTACGCTCCAGGGTGGTTGTGAGTACGCGCTGGATGCGCGGTGCCGGGTTGGTTGCGTTCCCTGTGGCTCTTTATTGGCCACAGGATCTCTTGTCATGCGCTCTGGCGCTTTAGAGACGCCAAACACGGGTATTTAAATGGTTAGGACGCCATTATGCAACTGCACTCCTGCTCATAGCTGCTCATTGTGGGACAGCCCTGTTGTTAATTTGTGCGTTCTGGCTTGGTTGTATACAATCTGAACGCTTTCTGGTTTCCACCCCCAGCACCCAATTGGTCTACATTGGGCAGAAGTCCTTGTTCGCGACTTCCGGCTTGCGCTCCAGCGTGGTTACAAGCAAACAATGGTTAGGACGCCATTATGCAACTGCACTCCTGCTCATAGCTGCTTGGTGATCCTATTCCCTGCCATCAGGATTGTAAGTATTTACTGATTCATGTATTGGTCTTAGGCCTCTTGCACACTGCAAGCAATTCAGATTCAGATTCCGCTTTTTAATCAGTTTTTACCTCCGATTCAGATTCAGATTTGCAGTGTGCAAGGAGCAAACTGCAAATCTGAATCTGAATCGGAAGTAAAAACAGATTAAAAAGCGGAATCTGAATCTGAATTGCTTGCAGTGTGCAAGAGGCCTTATGTTGTGCAAACCTTTGTATTATTAATTGCCAGTCTGGTACTTTGACCTAGTACATTTGTTTATACTGTACAGCGTTAGGACTATATGTACGATAAGATGGTGATATGGACCATATAGAATACTTTATGTATATATATTGTGGTGGCTCTATGACCATTTGAATTTTTTATTATCACCCAGTGTCTTTTTACTATGATGAGGAATTATTACTAGACTTTGAAGTGGTTTCCTGTTGTGTCAACTTTGCCACATTCATAATGGACGTAGTTTATGGGGTACAGTGATACCAATGTATACTGGTTGTCATGTTCTTTGTGCGGTGTCCTTGGGTGCAAACCATTTTTATGTTTTTTTTTGCCAGGTGCGATATGCGTTTGCTAGGTCATACGTAGTTTCTGTCATTTTGTTTGCTCCTGCCATGTGTTGCCTACAGGATACATAGGTTTGTGTGTATATATATTTCTATTTATACATTATTTATGGGTTCTTTATATGTCTACAGGTGCTTCTCTTTTCTAGTGCAAAAACTGGGACTGATATTTACAGGCCCCAGGTGATTGTTGTTGCGTTCATTACATAGGCTCTACTTTGTTGTGACTATACTATACTTATTCTTTCATCCTTAGTAATGTGGCCATTGAGTCGATATTTACTGCCTCATGTTGTTTTGGCCATATTGCTTTTGACACTTGGATTGATCATCTTTTTCATGTCTCCTTCTGGGATTAGATACTATATTTCTCTTGACATAGTGTGAAGGTCCTTCTTTGAGGCCTTGTGGGGAACACACTCTGTCCTCACCTTTTTCTTGGAAATCTTCTGTAGGGTGTCAGTACTCATTTTTTTAATACATTATACTAATGTTTTTAATTGGAATTTCTTTGTTTGATCTTTTTTGTAGAAAGTGCTTATACAGTGGCCTGATGAAGGGCATTATATGCCCGAAACGAGCATGTTGTTGCCAATTGATTTTTTACTGAAAGCCTTTTTTCACTACAAAATATTGAAATTCCTGTGATTATTCATGCAAACAAGGAGCATCCTGCAGAGACCTCCTTTTTTAAGGATTTTTTTATCTATGTCAATAAAGATTTTTTGATATTTTTGTACCACAAGATTTGCAAGACTTCGTACTTTATGCTCATCATACTATAGTTATTTTTACTAATATAGTAAAGTCTGAAGCCTTCACTGCGAAGTGTTAGCTAGAGCAGACAGTGAGCAAGTGTCAGCACAGCTCTTAAATAGCCCGGGTAAGCAGGCAACTACGCCCCTAAGCCACTTGGCCCATCAGGAACCGGAGGTGGAGCCATGCATGTCAGCTGACAGGTGATCAGCTGACACGCTTCCTTAGAGCATAAGAGGGGCGTCACCGACAACGCATGTGTCCACCCTCATTTGCAGTCTGAGAATCATGCGGCCGGATCTCTGCATGAACGCTGCTGACACCATCCCTGACAATGCGGGCAGCCGCACCGGAAGTCCCAGATGCGCTGCCAGTGGAGGAAACCGCGAGTGGGCTGGTAAGCGCAGATTTACTAACATTACCCCCCCCCCCCTTGAGGCGTGGACTCCGAACACACCAGAACTGGTCTATCTGGGTGAGTTTTATGAAATTCGGGGATCAACTCATCTGCATGTAGTCTATGAGCTGGAATCCAAGATCTTTCCTCTGGGCCGTAGCCCTTCCAATGTACCAAATACTGTATGGAATTCCTTATTTTCCTGGAATCTAAAATTTTCTCCACTTCAAATTCAGGTTCGCCATCAATAATCACCGGGGGGGGGGGGGGGTTTGGGGTAGTGGAATTAATATCAGCATTGGTGGCAGATTTCAAGAGAGATACATGAAAATACTTGCTCCCTTTCATGGAAGCTGGCAGGGACACCTTATAAGTTACTTCATTAATCTTTTCAGAAATAATGTAGGGACCAATAAATTTAGGACCAAGTTTGGCGCAAACCAATATTTTTTGTGGAAACTCATAGACGATCCCCAGGAGAGAACTGCTGCTGGGGAGAGCGATGGTGATCAGCCTGTCGCTTCTGGGATACGACAGCTTTCTTCAAGTTCTGATTGACCGAGGTCCAGATCTCTCGCATCCTGACCACCCAGTCCTGCAGTACTGGGAAGGACGAGGAAGCGGAGGGCACAAACGAGAATTTGGGTGACCTCCCAAAGACTACCTGAAAGGGAGAAAATTTTGATGAAGCATTAAAAAAATTATTCTGTGCAAATTCCGCAAATGGCAAAAACTGTACCCAATCCTCCTGGGATTCTGAAACATAACACCTCAGAAACTGCTCTAGAGACTGATTAATTATTTCTGTCTGGCCTTTAGTTTGAGGGTGGAACCCAGAGGAGAAGGACAAAGACATACTCATATGAGCACAGAAGTTCTTCCAGAATTGTGATACAAATTGTACCCCTCTATCTGATATGATATTTTTGGGAATACCATGTAAACGAAAGATATTCTCCACAAATAACTCAACTAGTTCTTTGGAGGACGGTAATTTGTCCAGCGGTATGAAATGTACCATTTTGCTGAACCTGTCCACCACAACCCAGATGACAGTCTTTCCCTGGGACGCAGGGAGATATACTATGAAGTCCTCTGCTTTTGACACGGTTGATCATGCTCTGCTTCTGCAGACACTGTCATCTTTAGGAATCAAGGGACAAGCACTTTCCTGGATCTCCTCTTATCTCTCTGGTCGCTCTTACACTGTGTCTTTCTCTAACACCAATTCCTCCCCATGCCCACTGTCTGTTGGTGTTCCTCAAGGCTCTGTTCTTGGGCCACTTCTTTTCTCAGTCTACACTCGTGGCCTGGGACAACTAATTAACTCTTTTGGCTTCCAGTATCACCTCTATGCGGATGACACCCAAATCTATCTCCTCCTTTTTCCCCACTAGGGGGATGTCCTGCTGGGGGGGGGTCTGATCGCCGCCGGCTGCATTTGCTTAGCGGGGGGGCTCTTCAAAGCCCCCCTCCGCAGCATTCTCCGCCTTCTCGCCCGCTCCCTCCCTCTCCCTTCCCCTCTGAGCGGCGCAGGACGGATATCCGTCCTGTGTCTGATAGGATAGGCTTCTGCCTATCAGATGCCGGCGATCCCCGGCCAATCAGAGGCCGGGGATCGCCGATCTACATCACGGCGCTGCTGCGCAGCAGCGCCGTATGATGTAAACAGCGGGGATTTCTTCTGCGGCTCTCCGGCTGTTCACGGAGACACCCTCCGTGAACTGACATGGAAAGGCCGCTCTGTTCTTGGGCCACTTCTTTTCTCAGTCTACACTCGTGGCCTGGGACAACTGACTAACTCTTTTGGCTTCCAGTATCACCTCTATGCAGATGACACCCAAATCTATCTCTCAGCCCCCGATCTGTCATCACTACTATCTAGAGTCCCCGACTGTCTACGTGCCGTTTCTGCATTTATGTCCTCCCGCTTCCTCAAACTCAATATGAGTAAAACGGAAATTGTGATTTTTTCCACCATCACTATCTACGCCCCCACCAATTGCAACCATAACGGTAGACAACACCCCAATAACCTCAACCACTAAGGCCCGCTGCTTGGGGGTTATACTTGACTCAGAGCTCTCCTTTAAACCTCACATTGCCTCATTAACCACCACCTGCTATTTCCAGCTCAAAAATATATTCCGTATCCGTCCCTTCCTCACACAAGAGCCCACCAAAATGCTTGTACATGCCTTAATCATCTCCCGCCTAGACTACTGCAACACCCTGCTCTGTGGTCTACCACAAAACAGCACCTCTCCAATCCCTTCTAAATTCAGCGGCCCGCCTCATTCACCTCTCCACACGCTCTTCCGATGCAGCCCCATTGTGCCGTTCTCTCCACTGGGTACCCATTACCAAGAGGATCCAGTTCAAACTCCTGACTCTAACGTACAAAGCCCTCCATGAGTTGTGCCCTCCATACATCTCATCACTAATCTCAAGATATTGTCCATCCCGCAACCTCCGCTCCTCCCAAGAAATTCTCCTGGCCTCTAAGCTGATCACCTCCTCTCATGCTCGCATCCAAGATTTTACACGAGCATCATCCCTTATCTGGAACTCTCTTCCACAGCCTGTACGTCATGCTCCAAACCTGGACATCTTCAAACGCACTCTTAAAACACACCTTTTCAGACAAGCTTATAACATTCTATAGCCCTTATTTACTTATCTGACACGATGTAATCAGAGGCAAAAGGTCACTGCCTCATCCATCCTCTACCCCCTTACCTTGTGTGTCCCCCACTACCCATTAGATTGTAAGCTCGCAAGGGCAGAGTCCTCCTCCTAATGTTTACTGGTTTTGTCACAATATTTGTGCTGCTTGCACCTCTGTTGTACATTTTGTTAGTGTATCTACGTTCCCCCTGCTGTCTTATTGTGCTTTGTAAAGCGCTGTGTAATATGTTGGCGCTATATAAATAAAAAATAATAATAATAATAATAATAAAATAGAAATATGCGTCCAGGGAGAACTGGGAATTGGTAACGGTTTGGGAATTGGTAACGGTAACGGGCATTCCTGGACGCTTTGCTTCTAGCACAGACTGTGCAAGCTGACACAAATTCTTTACAATCAACTTTCATAGAGGGCCACCAGAAATGTCGTTGGAGTAACTTCAATGTTCTGGTCATACCTGGATGACCTGCCACTTTACTGCAATGGTATTGCTGAAGTACCGATAATCGTAAGTGTAATGGGACAACCAGTCGTTCTGCCTGAAACTGGGCCAATGATTCATCTGAGATCATCTGATAACTCGGTTGCTGAAATAACAATATGCTCGGGAAGAATGTTAGAAGGAGCGGCAGGTACAGACTCAATAGTATCAAAGCATCTGGAGAATGCATCAGCTTTGATGTTCTTGCTCCCAGGTTTATAAGTTATGATAAACCGGAAGCGGGAAAAAAACAAAGCCCAGCGTGCCTGCCTGGGGTTCAGTCTTTTAGCTCCTTCTCTGTATTCCAGATTTTTGTGATCTGTATATACCGTAATGGTGTGTTCTGCCCCCTCCAGCCAATGCCTCCATTCCTCAAATGCCATCTTAACTGCCAGTAACTCTCTATTGCCGATGTCGTAATTTCTCTCTGCCAAACTAAATTTCCGTGAGAAGAACGCACAAGGGTGCAAGTGTTCTGGTTGACCGGAGTACTGCGACAGGAGAGCACCAACTCCTATCTCAGATGTGTCAACTTCCACAATAAATGGTCGGAGGACATTGGCATGCATAAGGACAGGGGCAGAACAAAACACTTTTTTTAGTGTTTGGAAAGCCTGGGAAGCATCAACTGACCAGTGAGAGGGATCAGCCCCTTTCTTGGTCAGGGGTGCAATTATCGTAGAGAAGTTGAGAATAAACTTGCGGTTTAAATTCGCAAACCCGATGAACCTTTGCAATGATTTCAGCCACAGGGGTTGAGGCCATTCCAAAACAGAATCGACCTTCCTTTGGTCCATGGATAACCCGGAATCGGAGATAATGTACCCCAGAAATGGTATCTCTCTGACTTCGAACAGACATTTTTCAACTGTCGCATAAAACGAGTTCTCTCTTAATTTTTGCAATACAAATTTCACATGCTGACGATGTACCTCAATAGTTTTGGAAAAAATGAGAATGTCGTCTAAATAAACGATAACAAATCTACCACGTACATCTCTAAAAATCTCATTTATACAGTCCAAAGGACTCCCGGTTCCGGCGCCTGGATGAGCGGGTAATCAGCAGCTCGCTCCGCTGACAGAGTTCTCACCGGAGGCTACGAACCATGCAGCGACACCTACCAAATGCAGCAGGCGGTAGAGGAACACCCACTCCACAACTAGAGAGCTTTGTTTGCCGCCATGGACCGCTACCTGACCCGCTCCGAGATGAAGAAGAACGATCGCAGCTGCACCCATGGACCCAAGATGTCCGCCGATCAGCGCAGCCAGGACGACCCAAGCAGCTCTCCTCGCACGTGGGAGTCCAATAATCATCAAGCACAAGACTGGGGCCAAGACGGAGAGGACCCAGCTGAGAATCGTGAGTGCCAAACACCCCTGACCCGTCCCATTACAACGATATAGCCACTGCGGTAGTGCGACAGCTTACTCCACGGCTACAAGCCATGATACATGTCCTTAAAGCAGATCCTGTCCAGTCATAACACAGTCCTTAAAGCAGATCCAGAAGGAAGTACAGGCTCACACTCACCGCATACAGCAGGCCGAGAAACGCATATCAAATGTCGAAGATGAACACACACAGTGTAGACTCAAAATGGGCAGACTGGAAATGGACAATACAATAATGTATAACAAACTCCAGGATCTGGAAAACAGGTCCCGGAGAAGTAATGTCAGGGTGGTAGGCCTCCCGGAGTCACACGACCCCGCCACATTGCTCAAATTCAGCTCTACGGAGTTGCCGCAGCTGCTGGGTATCACCACACTCTGCTGCAAGGCAGAGAGAGCACATAGAGTGGGACCACCGTGAAACGATACAGGATCGAACAGACCACCTAGAGTGGTAATGATCAAATATCTAGACTACGCGGAAAAAGACGCGATTATGAGGGGCTATCGCCAGCTCAAGCAGAAGCTTGAATATCAGGGAACCCAGATTAGACTGTTCAATGACTACTCACTGGAGGTCTCTCGACAACGGCAAACATTTTATAAAGCCTGCACAACATGCATTGACAAGAAAATAAGATTCACTTTGGCATTCCCCGCCACCCTCAGGATTACAGAACCGAGTGGAAAACAGCATTCATTTGGAGAAGCAAAAGAAGCAGAAACCTTTCTGTCACAATACACCCCAGAGGAAAATGCAGAGGGGGAGGCGGAAGAAACCTGAATAAACTCCATGTTAACAAAGTGGTAGGTGTTAGCACACCATACTATTCAAAATGTAATACCCCCCAGATAATGGGAACTCTATAGCCTCCAAAGACGGACAGAACTCTTACAGCGTACATGCTAATGTTCTCTTTTAGACATAGCATCAGAGAAGAAGAGAAGTCACAGTTCATAGTAGTGATTCAATGTTATGTGATGTTATGCATTGTAAGCAGCTTAATTGTTTTTTACAAAAGTAATATGCCATGCATGCAGATTGTTTATGTCACTGTTACTCATGGGGAAAAGGGGACTGGGAAGGGGAAAACTATGTTGGCTCACGGACATGTATATTTGATTTTTACTTTTGACGTAGGGCTTCTCTGCTTTGACCCACCTTAAAGCTGCAACATGACTTTACGTATTGTATCGTGGAATGTTAAGGGCCTACGTTCCCCAAATAAAAGGTCCATGATCCTAAGACATTTAAGAAAATTACGGGCAGACATAGCCCTACTGCTAGAGACACATTTGGACTCAGCACAGGCACATTTCCTAAGAAAATGGTGGGTGGGAGAAGTTATTTGTTCCCCTGCACAAGAAAGAAAGGCAGGAGTGATCACGCTAATCCACAAACACCTAGTTCAAAACATGACTGCAACAGATCATGATGCAGCTGGTAGATGGGTCAGAGCGAGAATAAAACAAGGTACTGAATCCCTTGATGTACTCAACATCTATGCCCCAAATGAAGACAATGCCGATTTTCTCCAAACATTACGAGCAATCATAAACACAACAAAGGTCAGCAAATATGTAGTGGGGGGTGATTACAACTCAATATCAGACTTAAAGGAAGACATCCCAAAAACAGACCATTAACTCTCTATATAGAAACAAGACAAAACAAAGCCTGTCCTTTAAGGAAGACTTGTGTCTGCATGATGTCTGGAGGGTATTCCGAACGCCAATATACTTTCTTCGCACCGCCGCACGACATGTGGTCTCGTATTGATTACTTTCTCGTATCAAACCCCTTACTGAGCATAATTAAAGACGCAGATATTAAAGATTTGATATTATCTGACCACACCCCCATTACTATAGACATTGCAGAAAACACCCCAAAAGGAAATGACATATTATGGAGATTTCCAACACAACTTTACGAGAACGACAAATTTAAAGCCTTAATCAAACAATGGTGGATGGAGTACAGTTCGGACAACCGAGCACATGCAGACCAATACTTTCTTTTTTGGGAAGCCTCTAAGTCAGTCATGAGGGGCAAAATAATAGCCTACCTTGCGGGGGAAAAAAAACAGACACACAAATATTTCATGGAAGCTATTTCCAGAATGAGGAAAATTAACTCAACTTTTTAATCTCACCCTACAAGTGACAATAAAAAGAAATGGCAGAATGCCAAGGCAGAGCTAGATAACTGGCTTAAGGCCAAAGAAGCCCTACATACATCATACGCCACTCTAAAGTTTCACAAATATGGGAATAAGATGGGAAAGCTACTATGCAAATTGACGAGGGACTCTAGACGGGTGGTGGACATCCCTGCCTTGAAAGACGCCTCAGGGCATCTAACACATGACCCCAAACAGATAAACACCCTATTTCATAACTTCTATGCCCACCTCTATACGGAAAAACATCCAAACCAGGACCCCAACAAATTAAACATAATTTTAAAGGAAGCAAAACACAACATCAAATCACCTTAGAAGAGATTGAAATCACAATTAAAACATTAGCTAATGGGAAAGCCCCAGGCCCTGATGGTCTTAGCACCGAATATTACAAGTTGCTACGCTCAGAACTCACCCCTCACCTGCAAAAAAATGTTCAATGCTATCTTACAATCAGGCACATTACCTGAAACGGCAAACAATGCCTACATTAAAATTCTACCAAAAGCAGGAAAAGACCCATTATCACCCGAGTCTTACAGACCGATTTCACTTTTAAATCAAGACCTCAAATTGTTAACTAAGATAATGGCTGATCGCCTAGCCATACTTATGCCCAAACTTGTAGGCCCTCACCAATCAGGTTTTATAAGAAATAGATCAGCGGTCGCGAATATAAGGAAAGTGCTCTTGGCCATGGACTATGCAAACTTATATCCCAAGACAGCTAAAAATTTTGCTGTATAGACGCCGAAAAGGCCTTCGATAATTTAAATTGGACATGGCTAAGAGCAACCCTTAACCAAATGAAGTTTGCAGGGAATTTTATATCACTACTAGAGGCTTTACAGCAATCGCCCACAGCTCAGGTCTTCACACAAGATTTCCTGTCATCCAAAATCACACTAACCAAGGGAACAAGGCAGGGATGTCCACTATCACCTCTATTATTCAATTTAGCACTAGAATAGGATCTGAAACCCTAGTCCAAACAATGTTTGCAGATGATGTGCTCCTCTTTCTCTCCTACCCTCAAACTCAATTAATACAAATATTTCAAATACTAGATGAGATAGGCAAATTCAGTGGCTTCAAAATAAATAAAACCAAAAGTGAGCTTCTATGGCTATCGCCATTGGCAACCCCACATGTCCCGTCAGATTGCTCAGGAATAAAACTAGCCACAACAATTAAATACTTGGGGATAACATTATCCAGGGATTCATCGACAACATATAATCTTAACTATCCTCCACTGATGGCATCCATCAAAAAACAGTTACTACACTGGGAAACACTACCCATCAATCTTATGGGCAGAGCTGCACTATTAAAATCAATCTCCTTTGGTAGGCTGTTATATCCCCTCCAAACCCTACCTTTGCTAATCAAACATAAAGACATATAAGAGCTGGAGAGAATGTTTACTAGATTTCTGTGGGCGGGTAGGAAGCCCAGGATAGCCTATTCCAAACTTAAAATCCCCAAAGATTGGGCAGGTCTAGGGATTCCTAACATTAGAAATTACAACCTGGCATGCCTATTTAGGCATGCCAGAGACTGGATATGCAACATCAATACCTATTCTAATACACAGTTAGAATCAGCTTTCTCAGAGCCCTGGTCTCTATCTGCAATCCTACACACAAAGTATTCCAAGCTGCCCATGAAAATTAAATCTAGTAAATTGATAAAAGATACATGGGCTACATGGAAAGAAATTAGAAAAAAATTCAACCTACCCATGCATATTTCTAAATACATGCCCCTATGGGGACATCCTAGGTTTCCTGCCAGCTTCTCTCATGCAGGTTTTGGTATTTGGGAAGACAGAGGACTAAAAAATCTGGGACAACTATTTGATCTACACAAAAACAGGTGGAAAACCTTTTATCAGTTGAGACAAAAATATAATCTCCCAAGACACCATTTTTTGTATTATGCACAGGTAAAATCCTATGTCATGAAACAAGTGAAAAACCTATCCCAGGAACAAACGATAAACAAATTTGATACTTTGTTAAACCCAGCTCACAAGCTCCTCCTATCTACAATTCAACAGAAGCTCAATCAAGTTAGAAATTCGAACCTTGCAGAACTTTGGGACTTGGTGCAGAGACTTTGACGACGAAGACATTCCCAAACATATTTTTGCAGGAAATATAATCTTTAGGCAACTCATCAAAAACGAGTCGTGGAGAGAGTCGCACTTCAAACTCATACACAGAGCAAAGTTTGCATTCAACATCAAATACGTTCGCCCGCCACCACCACATTACCAACCATGGTGCCCCAAGTGCCAAACCCCCTCTGCCAACATCTACCATTGCATATGGGACTGCCAAAAAATCAAAACATATTGGAACGATGTTCATCAACAACTAATCAAAAATCTTTGCAAAAGAAACCTACCTCTCTCCCCACAGTTGTTCCTATTTAACTCAATAGACAAAGTGCAGCAAGAAGATACTACCACTTCGACTTCAAAAGACTCCCCCAACCCACTATGCCATCTAACACTGTCTGCAGCCAGGAAAGTAGTCTATAATAAATGGATTTACCCAGACGCACCAACTACATGGGATATACAGCAAGAGCTCCTCCATATGTTCAACAAAGATAAAATCTATGCACTACTGCACAAAGACACTCTCTCTAAAAGTTTCTTCGAGAAATGGAAATACTTCATAGGATACCATTTTAATTGTAACAAAATACAAACTCTAATGAAGCCCTTTCAATACACGGAATGGTACCCTACCATGGATTTGTTGGGGAAATTGGGCCCTTTACGTATAACCTAAGTCTTATTCTTACGATTAGCCCTTTCATTCAACTTTGAGAGCTAAATAGTGTAGAAGTCCGTGAGCCAACAAGTTCAACAAGTTTCAATAGATATATCCAACCAAGTTACTCCATATATAATAAGGGGGGAGGGAAGGGAGGGAAGGGAAGGGAAGAAAAAAAAAAAAAAAAGAAAACTTGGTTCAGGTAATAGGAACAGCAGGACCACACATAACACATGCATTCAAGATGGAGCCGGGTGAGGACGCCACGGACACAGGGCTCCGGTCTTCTTCTCTCTCTCTCCCCTAACTCCCCCTCTGGCGACCTCCCGACCACCTCCACCCACCTGGTAATGATGCAGGGGCCACGGAGGAGCCTCGCGGGCTGCAGGAGGATCGGGAGGTAGCGTGCTACGGGGTGGGGATCGCTGTCCGGGGAGTCACTGCTGCCAGGGGAGCCAGGACGCTCTGGAGCCAGGGGACGTTTACGCAGTGCCGCCTTCACGCTGCGGATGTTCCGCCTCTCCTACCGGGGACCACACGGAGAGGGGCAGCGGCGGCTCCACACTGCCCTCGGCCGATCTTGAATGTCTGAAGGGCTGCCACCTGGGAAGAGGCCGCCACGTGCTCCTGCTGCCATCACCAGCCACGTGCTCCCGCTGCCACCACCAGCCGTCCAGGGCCGCCAGAGACCTCCCCATCACCGGGCGGCTGACCCGACATATGCAGCTCAGGATTGCTGGGGTTGCCGGTCCCCCTCCACCACGGGTCGCCCAGGGACCAGCAAGCGAACAAGGGACACCCTCCACATGCAGAGGAGGCCTGACTGCAGCGGCTCCCCCAGTCACCATGGGAACGACCACGCTGCCACCATGTTAATGGAGGGCCTGTAAATGGAGGGCCTGTGGCTGCTCCATCGTAGCCACAAAGAAGGTATGCTGCCCCTGGCCTGTCCATCACTGCTGCCCAGCCAGGGTGCCCCCCCCGGCCCTATGTCCACCATTGCTGCCCAGCCGAGGTGCCCCCCCCGGCCTCATGTCCACCACTGCTGCCCAGCCAGGGTGCCCCCCTGGCCCTATGTCCACCCATGCTGCCCAGCCGATGGCCCCCTGGCCTCATGTCCACCCCTGCTGCCCAGCCAGGGTGACCCCAGGCCCCACGTCCACCACTGCTGCCCAGCAAAGGTGCCCTCCACAGGGCCCCCACTGCGTCTGCACCCTCATTACCCAGCTGTGCGGACTTTAAAATTAGGAGCGCCTCTCCTCGAGCAACCTGGCTCAAGTAAACTCTGCTGTCTGCCTCCATCATGATCCCCCCCCCCCCTCCTCAGCTTCCTTTCTACTTTTCGCGGACAATCGGTAGCACCTGTCCAGTTGGGAGCGTGTCGCTGTGTAGCGTCCAGTGCCGAAAATGGCAGCGCTCATATCAGCTCTCAGGCTGCTAATCCAGTCCCACTCTTTTTCTGTTCCTGCTATCAGTGTATGTTGCTATGTTTGTATTACGTTAATTGTACGTGTATGCTGTAATGCTCTGTTTGTATTACGTTAACTGTACGGGTATGCTGTAATGCTCCCTGTTTTTGCTTTTGTTTTTGTTTTTATTGTTTATACTTATGTACCATGCTTAACTGTATACGACGCTCTGCTTAAATGTACGCACAAACTGTAATGTTGTCCTGTGTATGCTTGTCCAATGTCTACATTTGTACCATGCTTAACCGTGCTATTTTTCTTGTTTTTCATCAATGACCCTGTATGCGCCAAAACCAATTCCGGGTACAATCCACCGTTGTACTTGGCAAAATAAATTCTGATTCTGATTCTGATTCTGATTCTGAACATGCATTAACAACTATAATAGTAATGGGCACACTATATAATATTGTAAATGTATTCCCCTCTTACTACTCTGTCCCCGTGACATCTGTGATCTTGATGTTATTTTGTTCATAAATCCAGACTGTATGTTTTTTTTTTTTCCCATGCTTCAACCCAATAAAATATGTTTAAAAAAAAAAAAATCTCGTTTACAAATTCTTGAAAGACCGCAGGTGCATTACATAATTGAATCTGCTTTCAGTATTTAAACCAGGAATTGTTACTCTGTCCTTATCTGTTGTCCTGAATGCTTGCGTGTCAGCGCTCAGACCTTTAGATTAGGATATTGCTATGGCTCTGTTATCTGTCAGATTAGATCCCAGGTGTGATGTCAAGGATTTCACACCTAGATTAGGATATTGTTATTGCTCTGTTATCTGTCAGATTAGATCCCAGGTGTGATGCCAAGGATTTAACACCTAGATTAGAAAATTGCTATTGCTCTGTTATCTGTCAGATTAGATCCCAGGTGTGATGCCAAGGATTTCACACCTAGATTAGGATATTGCTATTGCTCTGTTATCTGTCACCTTAGATCCCAGGTGTGATGCCAAGGATTTCACACCTAGATTAGGATATTGCTATTACTCTGTTATACTTTAGACTAGTCCCAGGGGGTTGAGACCAAGGCCCTCACCCCCAAGCTTGGGATTGCTGTGTGTTTGTTCTGTTATACTTTAGACTAGTCCCAGGGGGTTGAGACTAAGGACCTCACCCCCAAGCTTAGGATTGCTGTGTGATTGTTCTGTTATACTTTAGACTAGTCCCAGGGGGTTGAGACCAAGGACCTCACCCCCAAGCTCAGGATTGTTGTCTCATTGCTCTGTTATACTTTAGACCAGTTCCGGGGGGGTTGAGACCAAGGACCTCACCCCCAATCTTAGGATATTGCTACTCTGTTATTGCTATTTGTTTAGACTAATTCCCGGGTGTTGACGCTACGGATTTCACACCCAGACTAGGTTATTGCTTCTGTATTTATCTCCTGTGTATGACTCTTAGCTATTACTCTGACCCTGATCCTGTCTTCTGTTCCTGTACTTTCGCCTATCTGCCTACCTGTTGCTGAATCTCTGCCTGATTACCGACTATTCTCTTGCTTCACGATTCTGTACTGATTCTTACCTCTCTGTTGCCGAGCCCTGCCTGTCTGACCAATCTACTAGCCAGTGGGCCCTCGCCACTGGTGAGGAGTTAACTGCGCCAGCTCCGCTGGTTAAGCAGCTCTGCTAGGATATAGTTAGTCCTGGTTACCAGTGGCGTTCCTACCATAGGGCGGCATGGGGCGCCCCGCACCGGGTGTCGGGCACCCCAGGGGGTGTCACCAAGGCCTCCAAGACAGGAGGGGGAAGCAACACGGAAAGGAGGGGTGGCGGGGAAAGCGGCGGGGAGGGGCGCCGGACCCCCCACCTCCCTCACCTGGGTCCCCTCCTTCTGGCGCTTCCCCCTCCTAATTAGCAGCAGCTAGATGAGCGGGCAGGAGCGGGCGGAGAAGACGTACTCACCTACTTCCTGCGTTCCAGGCGATGGCGCATAGCGTCATCGTCATGTGACGCTGGTCTCCACCTTCTCCACCGCCCACTGTGCTTCTTGATTTGCAGAAGCACAGTGAGCGACAGAGAAAGAAGTCGGAGACCAGCGTCACGTGAGGATGACGCTGTGCGCCATCACCAGGAGCAGGTGAGTAAGTCCTCCCCACCCGCTTCGCTAAGCTGCTGGCTGCTGCTAATTAGGAGGGGGGAAGTGCCGGAAGGAGGGGACCCAGGTGAGGGAGGTGGGTGGTCTGGCCCCCCTCCCCGCCACCCCACCTTCCAAGCTTCCCCCCATACCGGGGGCACCTATGCTACACTGGGGGCACCTATGCTACACTGGGGGCATCTATGCTACACTGGGGGCACCTATTCTACACTGGGGGCACCTGTGCTACACTGGGGGCACCTATGCTACACTGGGACACCTATGCTGCACTGGGGGCACCTATGCTACACTGGGGGCACCTATGCTACACTGGGGGCACCTATGCTACACTGGGGGCACCTATGCTGCACTGGGGGCACCTATGCTGCACTGGGGGCACCTATGCTGCACTGGGGGCACCTATGCTACACTGGGGGCAACTATGCTACACTGGGGGCACCTATGCTACACTGGGGGCACTTATGCTACACTGGGGGCACCTATGCTACACTGGGGGCACCTATGCTGCACTGGGGGCACCTATGCTGCACTGGGGGCACCTATGCTGCACTGGGGGCACCTATGCTGCATGCTACACTGGGGGCACCTATGCTACACTGGGGGCACCTATGCTACACTGGGGGCACCTATGCTGCACTGGGGGCACCTATGCTACACTGGGACACCTATGCTGCACTGGGGGCACCTATGCTACACTGGGGGCACCTATGCTGCACTGGGGGCAACTATGATACACTGGGGGCACCTATGCTACACTGGGGGCACCTATGCTACACTGGGGGCACCTATGCTACACTGGGGGCACCTATGCTGCACTGGGGGCACCTATGCTACACTGGGACACCTATGCTGCACTGGGGGCACCTATGATACACTGGGGGCACCTATGCTACACTGGGGGCACCTATGCTACACTGGGGGAACCTATGCTGCACTGGGGCACCTATGCTGCACTGGAGGCACCTATGCTACACTGGGGGCAACTATGCTACACTGGGGGCACCTATGCTACACTGGGGGCACTTATGCTACACTGGAGGCACCTATGCTACACTGGGGGCACCTATGCTACACTGGGGGCACCTATGCTGCACTGGGGGCACCTATGCTGCACTGGGGGCACCTATGCTGCACTGGGGGCACCTATGCTGCACTGGGGGCACCTATGCTGCATGCTACACTGGGGGCACCTATGCTACACTGGGGGCTCCTATGCTACACTGGGGCCACCTATGCTACACTGGGGGCACCTATGCTACAATGGGGGCACCTATGCTGCACTGGGGGCACCTATGATACACTGGGGGCACCTATGCTACACTGGGACACCTATGCTGCACTGGGGGCACCTATGATACACTGGGGGCACCTATGCTACACTGGGACACCTATGCTGCACTGGGGGCACCTATGCTACACTGGGGGCACCTATGCTACACTGGGGGCACCTATGCTACACTGGGGGCACCTATGCTGCACTGGGGGCACCTATGCTGCACTGGGGGCACCTATGCTGCACTGGGGGCACCTATGCTACACTGGGGGCAACTATGCTACACTGGGGGCACCTATGCTACACTGGGGGCACTTATGCTACACTGGGGGCACCTATGCTACACTGGGGGCACCTATGCTGCACTGGGGGCACCTATGCTGCACTGGGGGCACCTATGCTGCACTGGGGGCACCTATGCTGCATGCTACACTGGGGGCACCTATGCTACACTGGGGGCACCTATGCTACACTGGGGGCACCTATGCTGCACTGGGGGCACCTATGCTACACTGGGACACCTATGCTGCACTGGGGGCACCTATGCTACACTGGGGGCACCTATGCTACACTGGGGGCACCTATGCTGCACTGGGGGCACCTATGATACACTGGGGGCACCTATGCTACACTGGGGGCACCTATGCTACACTGGGGGCACCTATGCTACACTGGGGGCACCTATGCTGCACTGGGGGCACCTATGCTACACTGGGACACCTATGCTGCACTGGGGGCACCTATGATACACTGGGGGCACCTATGCTACACTGGGGGCACCTATGCTACACTGGGGGAACCTATGCTGCACTGGGGCACCTATGCTGCACTGGAGGCACCTATGCTACACTGGGGGCAACTATGCTACACTGGGGGCACCTATGCTACACTGGGGGCACTTATGCTACACTGGAGGCACCTATGCTACACTGGGGGCACCTATGCTACACTGGGGGCACCTATGCTGCACTGGGGGCACCTATGCTGCACTGGGGGCACCTATGCTGCACTGGGGGCACCTATGCTGCACTGGGGGCACCTATGCTGCATGCTACACTGGGGGCACCTATGCTACACTGGGGGCACCTATGCTACACTGGGGGCACCTATGCTACACTGGGGGCACCTATGCTACAATGGGGGCACCTATGCTGCACTGGGGGCACCTATGATACACTGGGGGCACCTATGCTACACTGGGACACCTATGCTGCACTGGGGGCACCTATGATACACTGGGGGCACCTATTCTACACTGGGGGCACCTATGCTACACTGGGGGCACCTATGCTGCACTGGGGGCACCTATGCTACACTGGGGGCACCTATGCTACACTGGGGGCACCTATGCTACACTGGGGGCACTTATGCTACACTGGGGGCACCTATGCTACACTGGGGGCACCTATGCTGCACTGGGGGCACCTATGCTGCACTGGGGGCACCTATGCTGCACTGGGGGCACCTATGCTGCATGCTACACTGGGGGCACCTATGCTACACTGGGGGCACCTATGCTACACTGGGGGCACCTATGCTGCACTGGGGGCACCTATGCTGCACTGGGGGCACCTATGCTGCACTGGGGGCACCTATGCTGCACTGGGGGCACCTATGCTGCAATGGGGGCACCTATGCTGCACTGGGGGGCACCTATGCTGCACTGGGGGCACCTATGCTGCACTGGGGGCACCTATGCTGCACTATGCTACACTGGGGCCACTATGCTACACTATGCTACACTGGGGCCACTATGCTACACTATGCTACACTGGGGCCACTATGCTACACTATGCTACACTGGGGTTACTATGCTACGCTATGCTGCACTGGGGCCACTATGCTATACTGGGGCAACTATACTAGCTATACTGGGGCAGTGGCGGTGCCAGGGGGGTGGTTTGGGTGCTGAAGCACCCCCTAATATTGTCCAAGCACCCCCAGCGTGAACTGATTTTCGGCGTCTAATAGATGCTGTGTCAGTTCACTGACGGCAGCAGCCCGCAGCTCCAACAGCGGCAGAGCAGGGCAGTAAAATGGCATCCGAAGCCCTGCTCTGGAGACTGAGTCTGCAATGCAGGGCTTCGGGAGCCATTTTCCGGTAGCCCTGCTCTCAGCGCGGGAGTTTCAGTTGCTGGCTGGCTGCAGAGGATCGTGGGAGCTGCGCGCCGGACGGAGGTCGGGACAGGAGGTCTGCTGCTGCTTCAGGTGAGTAAATTTTTATTTAATTTATATTAGCAGGTGTATCGACTGTTCTGGCCAGGTCTGCTACATGATTTAAGTGTTTTCTGGCCAGGTTGGCCACATGATTGCATGTATTTTCTGGTCAAATCTTCCACATCATTGCATATATTTTCTGGGCAAATCTGCCAACATGATTGCATGTATTTTCTGGGCAAATCTGCCGACATGATTGCATGTGTTTTCTGGGCAAATCTACCGACATGATTGCATGTATTTTCTGGGCAAATCTGTTGACATGATTGCATGTATTTTCTGGGCAAATCTGCCGACATGATTGAACGTGTTTTTTGGGCAAATCTGCCAACATGATTGAATGTGTTTTTTGGGCAAATCTGCCGACATGATTGAATGTGTTTTTTAGGCAAATCTGCCGACATGATTGAATGTGTTTTTTGGGCAAATCTGCTGACACGATTGAACGTGTTTTTTTGGCAAATCTGCTGACATGATTGAACTATTTTCTGGTCAAATCTGTTCACATTACGTGTATTTTCTTGAGAAAACCTGAACAATTATGTGAATTTTCTGGGGAAAGGCCCACTGTCTTTGTGTTGCACTTTTAAGGGGAACCCAAGGTGAGAATAATATTGGGCTGCCATATTTATCTCCTTTTAAGCAATACCAGTTGCCTGGCTGCTGTGCTGGTCCTCTGCATCACAATAACAACATTAGCTCTCAAAAGAGCTGTTGTGGGGTGCTATTTTAGCAATATGAATCAGCCAGGAGCAAGCTAACAAGCCAAGAGCCTAACTAATCTTTCCCTATAAGAGACAGTCTGCAGCAGCTTGCCCTTCTCTAATTACTGCAGGCACACAAGTGAGTGTAATGGCCGGCGCTCCCTGCCTTATATACGGGGGAGTGGCTCCAGGAATGAGTGTATCCTGATTGGCTACAATGTGCCTGCTGACTGTGATGTAGAGGGTCAAAGTTGACCCTAATTGAGCATTATGGGGGCGAACCGAACTTCCGGGGAAGTTCGCCTTCGCCGGCGAAGACGAACCACCCAAAGTTCGCCTGGAACAGTTCAATTTTTTTTTCTTTGGGTCACTGACACCTGTGTTGCATTGTAGACAGCCTTGATAATTCATATTGTGGTTGTGCCAGCCCAGGCCCAGCACAATCATACAGTGAGTCAGTGACTAGTGACACTGACTACCTGTGTCAGTCAGCTGCACATTGTGTAATACCCATTATTACTGCACTTGTGTTGCAGCGACATCTTTTGTAATTCATACTGTGTGCAGTGTCACTGCCAGCCAGGCCCACCACATTCAGTGACTAACTGTATCAGTTGCACATTGTGTAATACCCATTATTACTGCACTTGTGTTGCAGCAACAGCTTTTGTAATTCATACTGTGTGCCGTGTCACTGACAGCCAGGCCCACTACATTCAGTGACTAACTGTATCAGCTGCACGTTGCGTAATACCCATTATTACTACACTTGTGTTGCGGCGACAGCTTTTGCAATTAATACTGTGTGCAGTGCCACTGCCAGCCAGGCCCAGCACATTCAGACAGTCAGTGACTACCTGTGTCAGTCAGCTGCACATTGTGTAATACCCATTACTGCACTTGTGTTCAGTCGACAGCTTTTGTGATTCATACTGTGTGCAGTGCCACTGCCAGCCAGGCCCAGCACATTCAGTGACTAACTGTATCAGCTGCACATTGTGTAATACTCATTATTACTGTGCTTGTGTTGCGTCGACAGCTTTTGTAATTCATACTGTGTGCAGTGCCACTGCCAGCCAGGCCCAGCGCATTCAGACAGTCAGTGACTACCTGTGTCAGTCAGCTGCACATTGTGTAATACCCATTATTACTGCACTTGTGTTGCGGCAACATCTTTTGTAATTCATACTGTGTGCAGTGCCACTGCCAGCCAGACCCAGCACATTAAGTGACTAACTGTATCAGCTGCACATTGTGTAATACCCATTATTACTACACTTGTGTTGTGGCGACAGCTTTTGTAATTCATACTGTGTGCAGTGCCACTGCCAGCCAGGCCCAGCACATTCAGTGACTAACTGTATCAGCTGCACATTGTGTAATACCCATTACTGCACTTGTGTTCGGTCGACAGCTTTTGTGATTCATACTGTGTGCAGTGCCACTACCAGCCAGGCCCAGCACATTCAGTGACTAACTGTATCAGCTGCACATTGTGTAATACCCATTACTGCACTTGTGTTCGGTCGACAGCTTTTGTGATTCATACTGTGTGCAGTGCCACTACCAGCCAGGCCCAGCACATTCAGTGACTAACTGTATCAGCTGCACATTGTGTAATACCCATTATTACTGCACTTGTGTTGCGTCAACAGCTTTTGTAATTCATACTGTGTGCAGTGCCACTGCCAGCCAGGCCAAGCACATTAAGTGACTAACTGTATCAGCTGCACATTGTGTAATACCCATTATTACTGCACTTGTGTTGTGGCGACAGCTTTTGTAATTCATACTGTGTGCAGTGCCACTGCCAGCCAGGCCCAGCACATTCAGTCACTAACTGTATAAGCTGCACATTGTGTAATAACAATTATTACTGCACTCGTGTTGCGGGGACAGTTTTTGTAATTCATACTGTGTGCAGTGCCACTGCCAGCCAGGCCCAGCACATTAAGACAGTCAGTGACTACCTGTGTCAGTCAGCTGCACATTGTGTAATACCCATTACTGCACTTGTGTTGCGTCGACAGCTTTTGTAATTCATACTGTGTGCAGTGCCACTGCCAGCCCAGGCCCAGCACATTCAGTGACTACTGTACCTGTGTGTGTGATAGGCAGCTGCACATTGTAATACCCATCACTACATATACCTACCTAGCTGTTGGGTTCAGTGAACCCACCTACCTACGTGAGTTCACGCAGTGTGATATACCACTCAGTGTATACCTGTTAACTGCTGCATCTGTGTGACTGCACATTGCATTAGTCAAAACAGTGCATACCTTTCACTTCATTCCCCCTCCCCCCCCCCCCCCCCCCCCCCCCGATATGGACAAAATGGACAAACCAGGTCGCAGAAGAGGGAGCAGCAGACCCAGAGGAAGGCCACCTGGCAGGTGTGTGCGTGGTCGTGCTGATGTTATTTCGTGTGGCCCTGGCCCCAAGTACAGTGCTCAGAAGAAGGCACGTCCCATCACCTCCCAAAATTGTCAGGACGTGGTTGACTATTTATCACAGAACACCTCATCTCCCGCAGCCACCAGCGCTACTACAAGCACCACATCCGCTGCATTTGACACTTCGCAGGAGTTATTTGGTGGTGAAATCACTGATTCACACCCACTACTGCTACAACATTATGAAAGCGCTAAGCAAGTTACACCACCTCATGTGTGTGAGTTAGGCGACAATATGGACGTAATGGAGGAGGATGATGATGATGAAGTACCTGCTGTTGGTGCAGTTTTGGAGGTGTCTGAGGAAAGCGAAGCTGGGCAGGATGATTATGATGACGATTATACGGATGCCACGTATGTTCCCAACAGCTCGTGGCAGTGTCCGGCGCCATGCATTGCCAGCTATGGACAGCCAGCCAACATGTCCTTCAACGTCAGCTGCTGACTCTGAGGCCACCATAGTGCCCACACCCCAGGGTGGCTCAGCAGTGTGGACATTTTTTGATGTGTCTGCCTCAGATCGGAGTAAAGCCATCTCTGTCTCCAAAAATTGGGCCGTGGAAAGGCCAACACTCACATAGGGACAAGTGCCTTATGAAGGCACCTGGAGAAAAGGCACATACAGCAATGGGAAGAACACCTGAGCAAAACCACAAAAAAGAAAAGCCACCCTCCTTCTCCTCTTCCTCCTTCAGGTGCAGCATCTTCAGCCGCTTTCTCCCTTGCACCTTCACAGCCACCCTCCTCCACTCCGCCTCTGCCCTTGAGCGGTTCCTGCTCCTCTGCCCACAGCAGCCAGGTGTCAGTGAAGGAAATCTTTGAGCGGAAGAAGCCAATTTCTGCCAGTCACCCCCTTGCCCGAGGTCTGACAGCTGGCGTGGTGGAACTATTAGCTCGCCAGCTATTACCATACAAGCTGGTGGAGGCTTTCCATAAATTTGTGGCCATTGGGACACCGCAGTGGAAGATACCAGGTTGCACTTATTTTTCTAGAAAGGCGATACCCAAACTGTACTGTGAAGTTCAGAGGCAAGTGGTGTCATCTCTGGCGAACAGCATTGGGTCAAGGGTCCACCTGACCAAGGATGCCTGGTCTGCTAAGCACGGACAGGGCCGCTACATTACTTACACAGCCCATTGGGTCAACCTGGTGACCGATGGCAAGCAGGGAGTACGTGGCTGTGCAGCGGACCAACTTGTTGTGACACCTCCTGCCTTGCAGGCAGGCCTCCTGCCACCTCCTCTCTTCCTGCTACATCCTCTTCTCTGTCATCCTCCTCCTCCTTCAACTCAACTCTACTGGTGCTGCAATCTCCTCTCCAGCTACACAGTCCCATCCCCCCAGGGCCTATGCTGCATGCCAGGTAGGACGGTGTCACGCCATCTAAGACATGTCTTGCCTCAAAGGGGAGAGTCACACTGGACCAGCTCTCCTGGCTGCTCTTAACAAACAGGTGGAGCACTGGCTGACCCCGCACCAGCTGGAGATCAGCAACGTGGTGTCTGACAACAGCAGCAATCTCCTTTCTGCTTTGAATTTGGGAAAGCTGACAGATGAACCCTGCATGACAAATGTGTTGAATCTGGTCATTCAAAGATTTGTGTCAAAGTACCCAGGCTTAGAGGGCATCCTGAAGCAGGCCAGGAAGTTGTGTGGGCATTTAAGGCGGTCTTACACGTTCATGGCACACTTTGCGGATATTCAGCGGAGAAACAACTTGCCGGTGAGACGCTTGATATGCGATAGCCCGACTCGCTGGAATTCGACCCTGCTCGTGTTCTCTCACCTGCTAGAACAGGAGAAAGCCGTCACCCAGTACCTGTACAATTACAGTAGAAGGACACAATCTGGGGAGATGGGGATGTTGTGGCCCAACAACTGGACACTGATGCGAAATGCATGCAGGCTCATGCAGCCGTTTGAGGAGGTGACCAACCTGGTGAGTTGCACTGAAGGCACCATTAGCGACTTGATCCCCCTTCACTTACTTCCTGGAGCGTGCCATGCGTAGAGTGGTGGATCAAGCTGTGGAGGAGTGTGAAGAAGAACAGTTACGGCAGGAAGAGTCGTGGGAGCAATTTTCATCTGAACCAGATGTTTCCTCAACACCTGCGGCAGCACAGAGGGGGGAGGAGGAGGAACAAGAGGAGTCGTGTGTGGAAGAAGAGAAGTCAGACTTGGATGATGAGGAAGGTGTTTCTGTGGAGGAGGAAGAGGCGGCGGCAGAAGTACAACTGCAGCAGCCGTCACAGGGGGCTTGTGTTGCTCCACGTTCCCGTGGTATTGTTCGTGGCTGGAGGGAGGAAGAGGACTTACGTAACGTCACTCAGGAAGAGCAAGAGTAGATGGATAGTACGTCTGGATCCGACTTTGTGCAGATGGCATCTTTCATGTTGTCCAGCCTGTTGAGGGACCCCCGTATAAAAAAACTCAAGGGGAATGAGCTGTACTGGTTGGCCACGCTACTAGACCCACGGTACAGGCACAAAGTGGCGGACCTGTTACCAACTCACCTGAAGGCGGAAAGGATGCAGCACGTGCAGAACAAGCTGGCAACTATGCTTTACAATGTGTTTAAGGGTGATGTCACAGCACAACGCAATAAAGGTACCACTGCCAGTAATCCTCCTCCCATGTCCACGCAGGCAAGGACAGGATGCTCCAGCGATCTCATGGTGATGTCGGACATGCAGACATTCTTTAGTCCAACGCCTTGCCATAGCCCTTTGGGATCCACCCTCCACCAACGCCTGGACCGGCAGGTAGCCGACTACCTGGCCTTAAGTGTGGATGTAGACACTGTGAGCAGCGATGATGAACCCTTGGACTACTTAGTGCACAGGCTTGACCTATGGCCAGAGCTGTCCCAATTTGCCATCCAACTTCTATCTTGCCCTACCGCAAGCGTCCTGTCAGAAAGGACCTTCAGTGCAGCTGGAGGCATTGTCACTGAGAAGAGAAGTCGCCTAAGTCACAAAAGTGTTCAGTACCTCACCTTTATCAAAATGAATGAGGCATGGAGGGCTACTGCCTGCCCACAGACTAAGTCGCTCCCCACACAGCACCTCTGCCCACCGGCCGATTGACTGCCTTCTCTGCCACCACCAACAGGGTCCTGGACTCCAAGTGTATTCCTGAATTTTTTAGGCCGCTGCTAGCAACGGCCGGTATAATAATTTTTGTGGGGCATCTACATGCCTGCCTAATTTTTCTGGCTGCACTGCGAGCGGCTGCAACAACAAAACAAAAGGCATGTACATGTGCCCCCTTCATGATCATTACCTTGCCGCTGTGAAGGGGCTTGCGTATCACAATGAAGCAATGACAGCCGGCTATATGAGTGTCTCGGGGGTTGGCACTCCAAAGATAATAAGGTTGTTGCTTCATTGTGGTCAGACCAAATTTGATCAGCTGGACAGTCACTGTTTTGTCATTCAGCTACATCAGCCGGGCGACCATATGGGCTGTAAAGCCACCATCGCCTGCACTCTCATCATGGTGCGCACCAGTCCAGCATGGCCGTCAATACACAAATGGCTGTTTGCAGTCACTGCATACCTTTCACTGCATCTGTGACTGCACATTGTATTATACCTGGCAGTCAGTGCATACCATTCACTTGAATGGATGGCAGACTTGCCCTCCAGAACAGATTCTCATAAAAGGAGGGTGATGATGGAATCATTGACCTCCATAACAGATTCTCGTTAAAGGATTTAAAGTTTATTCATTACATCAGGGCCTCGAAAGTCCTCCTGTATTGTTATTTTTGGTCACTACCTCAGGGCGGGCCTGCTGCCTTCCTTGCCTGGATGTGTGGTGGTTAGAGATGGCCCGAACGGTTCGCCGGTGAACGGATCCAGGCGAACTTCGGGTGGCTCGCCTTCGCCAGCGAAGGTGAACTTTCCTCTATGAGGGTCAACTTTGACCCTCTACATCACAGTCAGCAGGCACATTGTAGCCAATCAGGCTACACTCAGCCCTGGAGCCACTCCCCACCTTATATAAGGCAGGCTCCGCCGGCAATTACACTCACTCGTGTGCCTGCAAATAGTCAGAATAGGGCGAGCTGCTGCAGATTTTCTCCTAGGGAAAGATTAGTTAGGCTCTTGGCTTGTTAGCTTGCTCCTGGTTGAATCTTATTGCTTTAATAGCACCCCTCAACAGCTCTTTTCAGAGCTAATCCTGTTCTTGTGATCTATTTTTTTTTCTTCTGTGTGTCAAACTGACACTTGTGTTGCATAGACAGCCTGAACTCACCTCACTGCCTCTAACTACATTTTATGTTAAGTAAACCTACCTCACTGCATACAACTACCTTTTGTGTTCAGTGATCCCACCTCACTGCATCTAACTATCTTTTTGTGTTGAGTGAACCCGCCTCACTGCATATACCTAGCTTTTGTGTTGAGTGAACCCACCTCACTGCATCTAACTACCTTTTTTTGTTCAGTGAACCCACCTCACTGCCTCTAACTACATTTTGTGTTCAGTGAACCCACCTCACTGCACATAACTACCTTTTGTGTTCAGTGATCCCACCTCACTGCATCTAACTAACTTTTTTTGTTCAGTGAACCCACCTCACTGCCTCTAACTACATTTTGTGTTCAGTGAACCCACCTCACTGCACATAACTACCTTTTGTGTTCAGTGATCCCACCTCACTGCATCTAACTAACTTTTGTGTTGAGTGAACCCACCTCACTGCATATACCTAGCTGTTTTGTTGAGTGAACCCACCTCACTGCATCTTATCTAACTAACTTTTGTGTTCAGTGAACCCACCTCACTGCATCTAACTACCTTTTGTGTTCAGTGATTCCACCTCACTGCATCTAACTAACTTTTGTGTTGAGTGAACCCACCTCACTGCATCTAACTACCTTTTTTGTTCAGTGAACCCACCTCACTGCATCAAACTACCTTTTGTGTTGAGTCAACCCGCCTCACTGCATCTAACTACCTTATGTGTTCAGTGAACCCACCTCACTTTATTTACCTAGCTGTTGTGTTGAGTGAACCCACCTCACTTCATATACCTAGCTGTTGTGTTAAGTGAACCCACCTCACTGCATCTAACTACCTATTGTGTTCAGTAGACCCACCTCACTGCATATACCTAGCTGTTGCGTTGAGAGAACCCACCTCACTGCATCTAACTACCTTTTGTGTTCAGTGATCCCACCTCACTGCATAGACCTAGCTGTTGTGTTGAGTGTGCCCACCTCACTGCATCTAACTACCTTTTGAGTTTAATGAACCCACCTCACTGCATATAACTACCTTTTGAGTTGAGTAAACCCACCTCACTGCATCTAACTACCTTTTGTGTTCAGTGAACACACCTCACTGCATCTAACCACCTTTTGTGTTCAGTGAACCCACCTCTCTGCATATACCTAGCGGTTGTGTTGAGTGAACCCACCTCACTGCCTCTAACTACATTTTATGTTAGGTAAACCTACCTCACTGCATATAACTACCTTTTGTGTTCAGTGATCCCACCTCACTGCATCTAACTGCCTTTTGTGTTAAGTGAACCCACCTCACTGCATATACCTAGCTGTTGTGTTGAGTGAACCCACCTCACTGCATCTAACTACCTTTTGTGTTCAGTGAACCCACCTCACTGAATGTAACTACCTTTTGTGTTGAGTGAACCCAGCTCACTGCATCTACCTACCTTTTGTGTTCAGTGAACCCACCTCACTGCATATAACTATCTTTTGTGTTTAGTAAACTCACCTCCCTGCATCTATCTACCTTTTGTGTTCAGTGAACCCACCTCACTGAATATAACTACCTTTTGTGTTGAGTGAACTCACCTCACTGCCTCTAACTACATTTTATGTTAAGTAAACCTACCTCACTGCATACAACTACCTTTTGTGTTCAGTGATCCCACCTCACTGCATCTAACTATCTTTTTGTGTTGAGTGAACCCGTCTCACTGCATATACCTAGCTTTTGTGTTGAGTGAACCCACCTCACTGCATCTAACTACCTTTTTTTGTTCAGTGAACCCACCTCACTGCCTCTAACTACATTTTGTGTTCAGTGAACCCACCTCACTGCACATAACTACCTTTTGTGTTCAGTGATCCCACCTCACTGCATCTAACTAACTTTTGTGTTGAGTGAACCCACCTCACTGCATATACCTAGCTGTTTTGTTGAGTGAACCCACCTCACTGCATCTTATCTAACTAACTTTTGTGTTCAGTGAACCCACCTCACTGCATATAACTACCTTTTGTGTTCAGTGATCCCACCTCACTGCATCTAACTACCTTTTGGGTTGAGTGAACCCACCTCACTGCATATACCCAGCTGTTGTGTTGAATGAACCCACCTCACTGCATCTAACTACCTTTTGTGTTCAGTGAACCCACCTCACTGAATATAACTACCTTTTGTTGAGTGAACCCACCTCACTGCATCTACTTACCTTTTGTTTTCAGTGAACCCCCCTAACTGCATATAACTACATTTTGTGTTGAGTAAACTCACCTCACTGCATCTAACTACCTATTGTGTTCAGTGAACCCACCTCACTGAATATAACTACCTTTTGTGTTGAGTGAACCCACCTCACTGCATCTAACTACCTTTTGTGTTCAGTGAACCCACCTCACTGCATCGAACTACCTTTTGTGTTGAGTCAACCCGCCTCATTGCATCTAACTACCTTATGTGTTCAGTGAACCCACCTCACTTTATTTACCTAGCTGTTGTGTTGAGTGAACCCACCTCACTTCATATACCTAGCTGTTGTGTTAAGTGAACCCACCTCACTGCATCTAACTACCTTTTGTGTTCAGTAAACCCACCTCACTGCATATACCTAGCTGTTGTGTTGAGTGAACCCACCTCACTGCATCTAACTACCTTTTGTGTTCAGTGAACCCACCTCACTGAATATAACTACCTTTTGTGTTGAGTAAACCCACCTCACTGCATCTACCTACCTTTTGTGTTCAGTGAACCCACCTCACTGCATATAACTACCTTTTGTGTTTAGTAAACTCACCTCACTGAATCTAACTACCTTTTGGGTTCAGTGAACCCACCTCACTGCATCTAACTAGCTTTTGTGTTCAGTGAACCCACCTCACTGCATATAACTAACTGTTGCGTTGAGTGAACCCACCTCACTGCCTCTAACTACATTTTGTGTTCAGTGAACCCACCTCACTTAATATTACTACCTTTTGTGTTGAGTGAACCCACCTCACTGCATCTAACTACCTTTTGTGTTCAGTGATTCCACCTCACTGCATATAACTACCCTTTGTGTTGAGTGAACCCACCTCACTGCATCTAACTACCTTTTGTGTTCAGTGATCCCACCTCACTGCATATACCTAGCTGTTGTGTTGAGTGAACCCACCTCACTGCATCTAACTACCTTTTGCATTCAGTGAACTCACCTCACTGCATATACCTAGCTGTTGTGTTGAGTGAACCCACCTCACTGCATCTAACTACCTTTTTTTGTTCAGTGAACCCACCTCACTGCCTCTAACTACATTTTGTGTTTAGTGAACCCACCTCACTGCACATAACTACCTTTTGTGTTCAGTGATCCCACCTCACTGCATCTAACTAACTTTTGTGTTGAGTGAACCCACCTCACTGCATATACCTAGCTGTTTTGTTGAGTGAACCCACCTCACTGCATCTTATCTAACTACCTTTTGTGTTTAGTGAACCCACCTCACTGCATATAACTACCTTTTGTGTTCAGTGATCCCACCTCACTGCATCTAACTACCTTTTGGGTTGAGTGAACCCACCTCACTGCATATACCTAGCTGTTGTGTTCAATGAACCCACTTCACTGCATCTAACTACCTTTTGTGTTCAGTGAACCCACCTCACTGAATATAACTACCTTTTGTTGAGTGAACACACCTCACTGCATCTACCTACCTTTTGTTTTCAGTGAACCCACCTCACTGCATCTAACTACCTTTTGTGTTCAGTGAACACACCTCACTGCATATACCTAGCGGTTGTGTTGAGTGAACCCACCTCACTGCCTCTAACTACATTTTATGTTAGGTAAACCTACCTCACTGCATATAACTACCTTTTGTGTTCAGTGATCCCACCTCACTGCATCTAACTGCCTTTTGTGTTAAGTTAACCCACCTCACTGCATATACCTAGCTGTTGTGTTGAGTGAACCCACCTCACTGCATCTAACTACCTTTTGTGTTCAGTGAACCCACCTCACTGAATATAACTACCTTTTGTGTTGAGTGAACCCACCTCACTGCATCTACCTACCTTTTGTGTTCAGTGAACCCACCTCTCTGCATATAACTACCTTTTGTGTTTAGTAAACTCACCTCACTGAATCTAGCTACCTTTTGGGTTCAGTGAACCCACCTCACTGCATCTAACTACCTTTTGTGTTCAGTGAACCCACCTCACTGCATATAACTAACTGTTGCGTTGAGTGAACCCACCTCACTGCCTCTAACTACATTTTGTGTTCAGTGAACCCACCTCACTTAATATTACTACCTTTTGTGTTGAGTGAACCCACCTCACTGTATCTAACTACCTTTTGTGTTCAGTGATTCCACCTCACTGCATATAACTACCCTTTGTGTTGAGTGAACCCACCTCACTGCATCTAACTACCTTTTGTGTTCAGTGATCCCACCTCACTGCATATACCTAGCTGTTGTGTTGAGTGAACCCACCTCACTGCATCTAACTACCTTTTGCATTCAGTGAACTCACCTCACTGCATATACCTAGCTGTTGTGTTGAGTGAACCCACCTCACTGCATCTAACTACCTTTTTTTGTTCAGTGAACCCACCTCACTGCCTCTAACTACATTTTGTGTTCAGTGAACCCACCTCACTGCACATAACTACCTTTTGTGTTCAGTGATCCCACCTCACTGCATCTAACTAACTTTTGTGTTGAGTGAACCCACCTCACTGCATATACCTAGCTGTTTTTTTGAGTGAACCCACCTCACTGCATCTTATCTAACTACCTTTTGTGTTTAGTGAACCCACCTCACTGCATATAACTACCTTTTGTGTTCAGTGATCCCACCTCACTGCATCTAACTACCTTTTGGGTTGAGTGAACCCACCTCACTGCATATACCTAGCTGTTGTGTTCAATGAACCCACTTCACTGCATCTAACTACCTTTTGTGTTCAGTGAACCCACCTCACTGAATATAACTACCTTTTGTTGAGTGAACACACCTCACTGCATCTACCTACCTTTTGTTTTCAGTGAACCCACCTCACTGCATCTAACTACCTTTTGAGTTTAATGAACCCACCTCACTGCATATAACTACCTTTTGAGTTGAGTAAACCCACCTCACTGCATCTAACTACCTTTTGTGTTCAGTGATCCCACCTCACTGCATCTAACTACCTTTTGGGTTGAGTGAACCCACCTCACTGCATCTACCTACCTTTTGTGTTCAGTGAACCCACCTCACTGCATATAACTACCTTTTGTGTTTAGTAAACTCACCTCACTGCATCTAACTACCTTTTGTGTTCAGTGAACCCACCTCACTGAATATAACTACCTTTTGTGTTGAGTGAACTCACCTCACTGCCTCTAACTACATTTTATGTTAAGTAAACCTACCTCACTGCATATAACTACCTTTTGTGTTCAGTGATCCCACCTCACTGCATCTAACTATCTTTTTGTTTTGAGTGAACCCACCTCACTGCATATACCTAGCTTTTGTGTTGAGTGAACCCACCTCACTGCATCGAACTACCTTTTTTTGTTCAGTGAACCCACCTCACTGCCTCTAACTACCTTTTGTGTTAAGTGAACCCACCTCACTGCATATAACTACCTGTTGTGTTCAGTGATCCCACCTAACTGCATCTAACTACCTTTTGTGTTGAGTGAACCCACCTCACTGCATATACCTAGCTGTTGTGTTGAGTTAACCCACCTCACTGCATCTAACTACCTTTTTTGCTAGTGAACCCACCTCACTGCATATAACTACATTTTGGGTTCAGTGAACCCACCTCATTGCATATACCTAGCTGTTGTGTTAAGTGAACTCACCTCACTGCATCTAACTACCTTTTGTGTTCAGTTAACCCACTTCACTGCATATACCTAGCTGTTGTGTTGAGTGAACCCACCTCACAGCATCTAACTACCTTTTGTGTTTAATGAACCCACCTCACTGCATATACCTAGCTGTTGTGTTGAGTGAACCCACCTCACTGCATCTAACTACCTTTTGTGTTCAGTGAACCCACCCCACTGCATATACGTAGCTGTTGTGTTAAGAGAACCCACCTCACTGCATCTAACTACCTTTTGTGTTCAGTGATTCCACCTCACTGCATCTAACTAACTTTTGTGTTGAGTGAACCCACCTCACTGCATCTAACTACCTTTTTTGTTCAGTGAACCCACCTCACTGCATCAAACTACCTTTTGTGTTGAGTCAACCCGCCTCACTGCATCTAACTACCTTATGTGTTCAGTGAACCCACCTCACTTTATTTACCTAACTGTTGTGTTGAGTGAACCCACCTCACTTCATATACCTAGCTGTTGTGTTAAGTGAACCCACCTCACTGCATCTAACTACCTATTGTGTTCAGTAAACCCACCTCACTGCATATACCTAGCTGTTGCGTTGAGAGAACCCACCTCACTGCATCTAACTACCTTTTGTGTTCAGTGATCCCACCTCACTGCATAGACCTAGCTGTTGTGTTGAGTGTACCCACCTCACTGCATCTAACTACCTTTTGAGTTTAATGAACCCACCTCACTGCATATAACTACCTTTTGAGTTGAGTAAACCCACCTCACTGCATCTAACTACCTTTTGTGTTCAGTGAACACACCTCACTGCATCTAACCACCTTTTGTGTTCAGTGAACCCACCTCTCTGCATATACCTAGCGGTTGTGTTGAGTGAACCCACCTCACTGCCTCTAACTACATTTTATGTCAGGTAAACCTACCTCACTGCATATAACTACCTTTTGTGTTCAGTGAACCCACCTCACTGAATATAACTACCTTTTGTTGCGTGAACACACCTCACTGCATCTAACTACCTTTTGTTTTCAGTGAACCCACCTCACTGCATCTAACTACCTTTTGTGTTCAGTGAACCCACCTCACTGCATCGAACTACCTTTTGTGTTGAGTCAACCCGCCTCACTGCATCTAACTACCTTATGTGTTCAGTGAACCCACCTCACTTTATTTACCTAGCTGTTGTGTTGAGTGAACCCATCTCACTTCCTATACCTAGCTGTTGTGTTAAGTGAACCCACCTCACTGCATCTAACTACCTTTTGTGTTCAGTAAACCCACCTCACTGCATATACCTAGCTGTTGTGTTGAGTGAACCCACCTCACTGCATCTAACTAACTTTTGTGTTCAGTGATCCCACCTCACTGCATATACCTAGCTGTTGTGTTGAGTGTACCCACCTCACTGCATCTAACTACCTTTTGAGTTTAATGAACCCACCTCACTGCATATAACTACCTTTTGAGTTGAGTAAACCCACCTCACTGCATCTAACTACCTTTTGTGTTCAGTGATCCCACCTCACTGCATCTAACTACCTTTTGTGTTCAGTGAACCCACCTCTCTGCATATACCTAGCTGTTGTGTTAAGTGAACCCACCTCACTGCATCTAACTACCTTTTGTGTTCAGTGATCCCACCTCACTGCATCTAACTACCTTTTGTGTTCAGTAAACCCACCTCACTGCATATACCTAGCTGTTGTGTTGAGTGAACCCACCTCACTGCATCTAACTAACTTTTGTGTTCAGTGATCCCACCTCACTGCATATACCTAGCTGTTGTGTTGAGTGTACCCACCTCACTGCATCTAACTACCTTTTGAGTTTAATGAACCCACCTCACTGCATATAACTACCTTTTGAGTTGAGTAAACCCACCTCACTGCATCTAACTACCTTTTGTGTTCAGTGAACCCACCTCACTGAATATAACTACCTTTTGTGTTGAGTGAACCCACCTCACTGCATCTACCTACCTTTTGTGTTCAGTGAACCCACCTCACTGCATATAACTACCTTTTGTGTTTAGTAAACTCACCTCACTGAATCTAGCTACCTTTTGGGTTCAGTGAACCCACCTCACTGCATCTAACTACCTTTTGTGTTCAGTGACCCCACCTCACTGCATATAACTAACTTTTGCGTTGAGTGAACCCATCTCACTGCCTCTAACTACATTTTGTGTTCAGTCAACCCAACTCACTTAATATTACTACCTTTTGTGTTGAGTGAACCCACCTCACTGCATCTAACTACCTTTTGTGTTCAGTGATTCCACCTCACTGCATATAACTACCCTTTGTGTTGAGTGAACCCACCTCACTGCATCTAACTACCTTTTGTGTTCAGTGATCCCACCTCACTGCATATACCTAGCTGTTGTGTTGAGTGAACCCACCTCACTGCATCTAACTACCTTTTGCATTCAGTGAACTCACCTCACTGCATATACCTAGCTGTTGTGTTGAGTGAACCCACCTCACTGCATCTAACTACCTTTTTTTGTTCAGTGAACCCACCTCACTGCCTCTAACTACATTTTGTGTTCAGTGAACCCACCTCACTGCACATAACTACCTTTTGTGTTCAGTGATCCCACCTCACTGCATCTAACTAACTTTTGTGTTGAGTGAACCCACCTCACTGCATATACCTAGCTGTTTTGTTGAGTGAACCCACCTCACTGCATCTTATCTAACTACCTTTTGTGTTTAGTGAACCCACCTCAGTGCATATAACTACCTTTTGTGTTCAGTGATCCCACCTCACTGCATCTAACTACCTTTTGTGTTCAGTGAACCCACCTCACTGCATATAACTACCTTTTGTGTTTAGTAAACTCACCTCACTGAATCTAGCTACCTTTTGGGTTCAGTGAACCCACCTCACTGCATCTAACTACTTTTTGTGTTCAGTGAACCCACCTCACTGCATATAACTAAATGTTGCGTTGAGTGAACCCACCTCACTGCCTCTAACTACATTTTGTGTTCAGTGAACCCACCTCACTTAATATTACTACCTTTTGTGTTGAGTGAACCCACCTCACTGCATCTAACTACCTTTTGTGTTCAGTGATTCCACCTCACTGCATATAACTACCCTTTGTGTTGAGTGAACCCACCTCACTGCATCTAACTACCTTTTGTGTTCAGTGATCCCACCTCACTGCATATACCTAGCTGTTGTGTTGAGTGAACCCACCTCACTGCATCTAACTACCTTTTGCATTCAGTGAACTCACCTCACTGCATATACCTAGCTGTTGTGTTGAGTGAACCCACCTCACTGCATCTAACTACCTTTTTTTGTTCAGTGAACCCACCTCACTGCCTCTAACTACATTTTGTGTTCAGTGAACCCACCTCACTGCACATAACTACCTTTTGTGTTCAGTGATCCCACCTCACTGCATCTAACTAACTTTTGTGTTGAGTGAACCCACCTCACTGCATATACCTAGCTGTTTTGTTGAGTGAACCCACCTCACTGCATCTTATCTAACTACCTTTTGTGTTTAGTGAACCCACCTCACTGCATATAACTACCTTTTGTGTTCAGTGATCCCACCTCACTGCATCTAACTACCTTTTGGGTTGAGTGAACCCACCTCACTGCATATACCTAGCTGTTGTGTTCAATGAACCCACTTCACTGCATCTAACTACCTTTTGTGTTCAGTGAACCCACCTCACTGAATATAACTACCTTTTGTTGCGTGAACACACCTCACTGCATCTACCTACCTTTTGTTTTCAGTGAACCCACCTCACTGCATCTAACTACCTTTTGTGTTCAGTGAACCCACCTCACTGCATCGAACTACCTTTTGTGTTGAGTCAACCCGCCTCACTGCATCTAACTACCTTATGTGTTCAGTGAACCCACCTCACTTTATTTACCTAGCTGTTGTGTTGAGTGAACCCATCTCACTTCCTATACCTAGCTGTTGTGTTAAGTGAACCCACCTCACTGCATCTAACTACCTTTTGTGTTCAGTAAACCCACCTCACTGCATATACCTAGCTGTTGTGTTGAGTGAACCCACCTCACTGCATCTAACTAACTTTTGTGTTCAGTGATCCCACCTCACTGCATATACCTAGCTGTTGTGTTGAGTGTACTTACCTCACTGCATCTAACTACCTTTTGAGTTTAATGAACCCACCTCACTGCATATAACTACCTTTTGAGTTGAGTAAACCCACCTCACTGCATCTAACTACCTTTTGTGTTCAGTGATCCCACCTCACTGCATCTAACTACCTTTTGTGTTCAGTGAACCCACCTCTCTGCATATACCTAGCTGTTGTGTTAAGTGAACCCACCTCACTGCATCTAACTGCCTTTTGTGTTCAGTAAACCCACCTCACTGCATATACCTAGCTGTTGTTTTGAGTGAACCCACCTCACTGCATCTAACTACCTTTTGTGTTCAGTGATCCCACCTCACTGCATATACCTAGCTGTTGTGTTGAATGTACCCACCTCACTGCATCTAACTACCTTTTGAGTTTAATGAACCCACCTCACTGCATATAACTACCTTTTGTTTTCAGTGAACCCACCTCACTGCATCTAACTACCTTTTGTGTTCAGTGAACCCACCTCACTGAATATAACTACCTTTTGTGTTGAGTGAACCCACCTCACTGCATCTACCTACCTTTTGTGTTCAGTGAACCCACCTCACTGCATATAACTACCTTTTGTGTTTAGTAAACTCACCTCACTGAATCTAGCTACCTTTTGGGTTCAGTGAACCCACCTCACTGCATCTAACTACCTTTTGTGTTCAGTGACCCCACCTCACTGCATATAACTAACTGTTGCGTTGAGTGAACCCATCTCACTGCCTCTAACTACATTTTGTGTTCAGTCAACCCAACTCACTTAATATTACTACCTTTTGTGTTGAGTGAACCCACCTCACTGCATCTAACTACCTTTTGTGTTCAGTGATTCCACCTCACTGCATATAACTACCCTTTGTGTTGAGTGAACCCACCTCACTGCATCTAACTACCTTTTGTGTTCAGTGATCCCACCTCACTGCATATACCTAGCTGTTGTGTTGAGTGAACCCACCTCACTGCATCTAACTACCTTTTGCATTCAGTGAACTCACCTCACTGCATATACCTAGCTGTTGTGTTGAGTGAACCCACCTCACTGCATCTAACTACCTTTTTTTGTTCAGTGAACCCACCTCACTGCCTCTAACTACATTTTGTGTTCAGTGAACCCACCTCACTGCACATAACTACCTTTTGTGTTCAGTGATCCCACCTCACTGCATCTAACTAACTTTTGTGTTGAGTGAACCCACCTCACTGCATTTACCTAGCTGTTTTGTTGAGTGAACCCACCTCACTGCATCTTATCTAACTACCTTTTGTGTTTAGTGAACCCACCTCAGTGCATATAACTACCTTTTGTGTTCAGTGATCCCACCTCACTGCATCTAACTACCTTTTGGGTTGAGTGAACCCACCTCACTGCATATACCTAGCTGTTGTGTTCAATGAACCCACTTCACTGCATCTAACTACCTTTTGTGTTCAGTGAACCCACCTCACTGAATATAACTACCTTTGTTGAGTTAACACACCTCACTGCATCTACCTACCTTTTGTTTTCAGTGAACCCACCTCACTGCATCTAACTACCTTTTGAGTTTAATGAACCCACCTCACTGCATATAACTACCTTTTGAGTTGAGTAAACCCACCTCACTGCATCTAACTACCTTTTGTGTTCAGTGATCCCACCTCACTGCATCTAACTACCTTTTGTGTTCAGTGAACCCACCTCTCTGCATATACCTAGCTGTTGTGTTAAGTGAACCCACCTCACTGCATCTAACTGCCTTTTGTGTTCAGTAAACCCACCTCACTGCATATACCTAGCTGTTGTGTTGAGTGAACCCTCCTCACTGCATCTAACTACCTTTTGTGTTCAGTGATCCCACCTCACTGCATATACCTAGCTGTTGTGTTGAATGTACCCACCTCACTGCATCTAACTACCTTTTGTGTTCAGTGAACCCACCTCACTGAATATAACTACCTTTTGTGTTGAGTGAACCCACCTCACTGCATCTACCTACCTTTTGTGTTCAGTGAACCCACCTCACTGCATATAACTACCTTTTGTGTTTAGTAAACTCACCTCACTGCATCTAACTACCTTTCGAGTTCAGTGAACACACCTCACTGCATCTAACTACCTTTTGTGTTAAGTGAACCCACCTCACTGCATATACCTAGCTGTTGTGTTGAATGAACCCACCTCACTGCATCTAACTACCTTTTGTGTTCAGTGAACCCACCTCACTGAATATAACTACCTTTTGTGTTGAGTGAACCCACCTCACTGCATCTACCTACCTTTTGTGTTCAGTGAACCCACCTCACTGCATATAACTACCTTTTGTGTTTAGTAAACTCACCTCACTGCATCTAACTACCTTTTGTGTTCAGTGAACCCACCTCACTGAATATAACTACCTTTTGTGTTGAGTGAACTCACCTCACTGCCTCTAACTACATTTTATGTTAAGTAAACCTACCTCACTGCATATAACTACCTTTTGTGTTCAGTGATCCCACCTCACTGCATCTAACTATCTTTTTGTTTTGAGTGAACCCACCTCACTGCATATACCTAGCTTTCGGAGCAGTGCTTTTCAGCGCTGCTAGATTTGGGCGCAGCCAGCGCCGCCATAGACTGTAATGGGAATCAGTCTATAGCGGCGCTCAGTGAGGAAGGTCGGCTCCGTCAGAAGACGGAGCCGAAGTTGCTTAAAAAACACAATAATTCGGCCTCCAGCAATCGCTGGAAGCCGAATTATTTCATTCCCCCACTATCCATGTCGGCCTGGAGGGGGAATAGTAATTAAAACGCCCCGGACTTGTGCAGAAGCAGGACCAGCCATTTAACAGCTGGATCCTGCGCCCAAGTCTACCAGCGCCGTATTCAAATGTACGCCTAGCTTTTGTGTTGAGTGAACCCACCTCACTGCATCGAACTACCTTTTTTTGTTCAGTGAACCCACCTCACTGCCTCTAACTACCTTTTGTGTTAAGTGAACCCACGTCACTGCATATAACTACCTGTTGTGTTCAGTGATCCCACCTAACTGCATCTAACTACCTTTTGTGTTGAGTGAACCCACCTCACTGCATATACCTAGCTGTTGTGTTGAGTTAACCCACCTCACTGCATCTAACTACCTTTTTTGCTAGTGAACCCACCTCACTGCATACAACTACATTTTGGGTTCAGTGAACCCACCTCACTGCATATACCTAGCTGTTGTGTTAAGTGAACTCACCTCACTGCATCTAACTGCCTTTTGTGTTCAGTAAACCCACCTCACTGCATATACCTAGCTGTTGTTTTGAGTGAACCCACCTCACTGCATCTAACTACCTTTTGTGTTCAGTGATCCCACCTCACTGCATATACCTAGCTGTTGTGTTGAATGTACCCACCTCACTGCATCTAACTACCTTTTGAGTTTAATGAACCCACCTCACTGCATATAACTACCTTTTGTTTTCAGTGAACCCACCTCACTGCATCTAACTACCTTTTGTGTTCAGTGAACCCACCTCACTGAATATAACTACCTTTTGTGTTGAGTGAACCCACCTCACTGCATCTACCTACCTTTTGTGTTCAGTGAACCCACCTCACTGCATATAACTACCTTTTGTGTTTAGTAAACTCACCTCACTGAATCTAGCTACCTTTTGGGTTCAGTGAACCCACCTCACTGCATCTAACTACCTTTTGTGTTCAGTGACCCCACCTCACTGCATATAACTAACTGTTGCGTTGAGTGAACCCATCTCACTGCCTCTAACTACATTTTGTGTTCAGTCAACCCAACTCACTTAATATTACTACCTTTTGTGTTGAGTGAACCCACCTCACTGCATCTAACTACCTTTTGTGTTCAGTGATTCCACCTCACTGCATATAACTACCCTTTGTGTTGAGTGAACCCACCTCACTGCATCTAACTACCTTTTGTGTTCAGTGATCCCACCTCACTGCATATACCTAGCTGTTGTGTTGAGTGAACCCACCTCACTGCATCTAACTACCTTTTGCATTCAGTGAACTCACCTCACTGCATATACCTAGCTGTTGTGTTGAGTGAACCCACCTCACTGCATCTAACTACCTTTTTTTGTTCAGTGAACCCACCTCACTGCCTCTAACTACATTTTGTGTTCAGTGAACCCACCTCACTGCACATAACTACCTTTTGTGTTCAGTGATCCCACCTCACTGCATCTAACTAACTTTTGTGTTGAGTGAACCCACCTCACTGCATATACCTAGCTGTTTTGTTGAGTGAACCCACCTCACTGCATCTTATCTAACTACCTTTTGTGTTTAGTGAACCCACCTCAGTGCATATAACTACCTTTTGTGTTCAGTGATCCCACCTCACTGCATCTAACTACCTTTTGGGTTGAGTGAACCCACCTCACTGCATATACCTAGCTGTTGTGTTCAATGAACCCACTTCACTGCATCTAACTACCTTTTGTGTTCAGTGAACCCACCTCACTGAATATAACTACCTTTGTTGAGTTAACACACCTCACTGCATCTACCTACCTTTTGTTTTCAGTGAACCCACCTCACTGCATCTAACTACCTTTTGAGTTTAATGAACCCACCTCACTGCATATAACTACCTTTTGAGTTGAGTAAACCCACCTCACTGCATCTAACTACCTTTTGTGTTCAGTGATCCCACCTCACTGCATCTAACTACCTTTTGTGTTCAGTGAACCCACCTCTCTGCATATACCTAGCTGTTGTGTTAAGTGAACCCACCTCACTGCATCTAACTGCCTTTTGTGTTCAGTAAACCCACCTCACTGCATATACCTAGCTGTTGTGTTGAGTGAACCCTCCTCACTGCATCTAACTACCTTTTGTGTTCAGTGATCCCACCTCACTGCATATACCTAGCTGTTGTGTTGAATGTACCCACCTCACTGCATCTAACTACCTTTTGTGTTCAGTGAACCCACCTCACTGAATATAACTACCTTTTGTGTTGAGTGAACCCACCTCACTGCATCTACCTACCTTTTGTGTTCAGTGAACCCACCTCACTGCATATAACTACCTTTTGTGTTTAGTAAACTCACCTCACTGCATCTAACTACCTTTCGAGTTCAGTGAACACACCTCACTGCATCTAACTACCTTTTGTGTTAAGTGAACCCACCTCACTGCATATACCTAGCTGTTGTGTTGAATGAACCCACCTCACTGCATCTAACTACCTTTTGTGTTCAGTGAACCCACCTCACTGAATATAACTACCTTTTGTGTTGAGTGAACCCACCTCACTGCATCTACCTACCTTTTGTGTTCAGTGAACCCACCTCACTGCATATAACTACCTTTTGTGTTTAGTAAACTCACCTCACTGCATCTAACTACCTTTTGTGTTCAGTGAACCCACCTCACTGAATATAACTACCTTTTGTGTTGAGTGAACTCACCTCACTGCCTCTAACTACATTTTATGTTAAGTAAACCTACCTCACTGCATATAACTACCTTTTGTGTTCAGTGATCCCACCTCACTGCATCTAACTATCTTTTTGTTTTGAGTGAACCCACCTCACTGCATATACCTAGCTTTCGGAGCAGTGCTTTTCAGCGCTGCTAGATTTGGGCGCAGCCAGCGCCGCCATAGACTGTAATGGGAATCAGTCTATAGCGGCGCTCAGTGAGGAAGGTCGGCTCCGTCAGAAGACGGAGCCGAAGTTGCTTAAAAAACACAATAATTCGGCCTCCAGCAATCGCTGGAAGCCGAATTATTTCATTCCCCCACTATCCATGTCGGCCTGGAGGGGGAATAGTAATTAAAACGCCCCGGACTTGTGCAGAAGCAGGACCAGCCATTTAACAGCTGGATCCTGCGCCCAAGTCTACCAGCGCCGTATTCAAATGTACGCCTAGCTTTTGTGTTGAGTGAACCCACCTCACTGCATCGAACTACCTTTTTTTGTTCAGTGAACCCACCTCACTGCCTCTAACTACCTTTTGTGTTAAGTGAACCCACGTCACTGCATATAACTACCTGTTGTGTTCAGTGATCCCACCTAACTGCATCTAACTACCTTTTGTGTTGAGTGAACCCACCTCACTGCATATACCTAGCTGTTGTGTTGAGTTAACCCACCTCACTGCATCTAACTACCTTTTTTGCTAGTGAACCCACCTCACTGCATACAACTACATTTTGGGTTCAGTGAACCCACCTCACTGCATATACCTAGCTGTTGTGTTAAGTGAACTCACCTCACTGCATCTAACTGCCTTTTGTGTTCAGTAAACCCACCTCACTGCATATACCTAGCTGTTGTTTTGAGTGAACCCACCTCACTGCATCTAACTACCTTTTGTGTTCAGTGATCCCACCTCACTGCATATACCTAGCTGTTGTGTTGAATGTACCCACCTCACTGCATCTAACTACCTTTTGAGTTTAATGAACCCACCTCACTGCATATAACTACCTTTTGTTTTCAGTGAACCCACCTCACTGCATCTAACTACCTTTTGTGTTCAGTGAACCCACCTCACTGAATATAACTACCTTTTGTGTTGAGTGAACCCACCTCACTGCATCTACCTACCTTTTGTGTTCAGTGAACCCACCTCACTGCATATAACTACCTTTTGTGTTTAGTAAACTCACCTCACTGAATCTAGCTACCTTTTGGGTTCAGTGAACCCACCTCACTGCATCTAACTACCTTTTGTGTTCAGTGACCCCACCTCACTGCATATAACTAACTGTTGCGTTGAGTGAACCCATCTCACTGCCTCTAACTACATTTTGTGTTCAGTCAACCCAACTCACTTAATATTACTACCTTTTGTGTTGAGTGAACCCACCTCACTGCATCTAACTACCTTTTGTGTTCAGTGATTCCACCTCACTGCATATAACTACCCTTTGTGTTGAGTGAACCCACCTCACTGCATCTAACTACCTTTTGTGTTCAGTGATCCCACCTCACTGCATATACCTAGCTGTTGTGTTGAGTGAACCCACCTCACTGCATCTAACTACCTTTTGCATTCAGTGAACTCACCTCACTGCATATACCTAGCTGTTGTGTTGAGTGAACCCACCTCACTGCATCTAACTACCTTTTTTTGTTCAGTGAACCCACCTCACTGCCTCTAACTACATTTTGTGTTCAGTGAACCCACCTCACTGCACATAACTACCTTTTGTGTTCAGTGATCCCACCTCACTGCATCTAACTAACTTTTGTGTTGAGTGAACCCACCTCACTGCATATACCTAGCTGTTTTGTTGAGTGAACCCACCTCACTGCATCTTATCTAACTACCTTTTGTGTTTAGTGAACCCACCTCAGTGCATATAACTACCTTTTGTGTTCAGTGATCCCACCTCACTGCATCTAACTACCTTTTGGGTTGAGTGAACCCACCTCACTGCATATACCTAGCTGTTGTGTTCAATGAACCCACTTCACTGCATCTAACTACCTTTTGTGTTCAGTGAACCCACCTCACTGAATATAACTACCTTTTGTGTTGAGTGAACCCACCTCACTGCATCTAACTACCTTTTGTGTTCAGTGATTCCACCTCACTGCATATAACTACCCTTTGTGTTGAGTGAACCCACCTCACTGCATCTAACTACCTTTTGTGTTCAGTGATCCCACCTCACTGCATATACCTAGCTGTTGTGTTGAGTGAACCCACCTCACTGCATCTAACTACCTTTTGCATTCAGTGAACTCACCTCACTGCATATACCTAGCTGTTGTGTTGAGTGAACCCACCTCACTGCATCTAACTACCTTTTTTTGTTCAGTGAACCCACCTCACTGCCTCTAACTACATTTTGTGTTCAGTGAACCCACCTCACTGCACATAACTACCTTTTGTGTTCAGTGATCCCACCTCACTGCATCTAACTAACTTTTGTGTTGAGTGAACCCACCTCACTGCATATACCTAGCTGTTTTGTTGAGTGAACCCACCTCACTGCATCTTATCTAACTACCTTTTGTGTTTAGTGAACCCACCTCAGTGCATATAACTACCTTTTGTGTTCAGTGATCCCACCTCACTGCATCTAACTACCTTTTGGGTTGAGTGAACCCACCTCACTGCATATACCTAGCTGTTGTGTTCAATGAACCCACTTCACTGCATCTAACTACCTTTTGTGTTCAGTGAACCCACCTCACTGAATATAACTACCTTTGTTGAGTTAACACACCTCACTGCATCTACCTACCTTTTGTTTTCAGTGAACCCACCTCACTGCATCTAACTACCTTTTGAGTTTAATGAACCCACCTCACTGCATATAACTACCTTTTGAGTTGAGTAAACCCACCTCACTGCATCTAACTACCTTTTGTGTTCAGTGATCCCACCTCACTGCATCTAACTACCTTTTGTGTTCAGTGAACCCACCTCTCTGCATATACCTAGCTGTTGTGTTAAGTGAACCCACCTCACTGCATCTAACTGCCTTTTGTGTTCAGTAAACCCACCTCACTGCATATACCTAGCTGTTGTGTTGAGTGAACCCTCCTCACTGCATCTAACTACCTTTTGTGTTCAGTGATCCCACCTCACTGCATATACCTAGCTGTTGTGTTGAATGTACCCACCTCACTGCATCTAACTACCTTTTGTGTTCAGTGAACCCACCTCACTGAATATAACTACCTTTTGTGTTGAGTGAACCCACCTCACTGCATCTACCTACCTTTTGTGTTCAGTGAACCCACCTCACTGCATATAACTACCTTTTGTGTTTAGTAAACTCACCTCACTGCATCTAACTACCTTTCGAGTTCAGTGAACACACCTCACTGCATCTAACTACCTTTTGTGTTAAGTGAACCCACCTCACTGCATATACCTAGCTGTTGTGTTGAATGAACCCACCTCACTGCATCTAACTACCTTTTGTGTTCAGTGAACCCACCTCACTGAATATAACTACCTTTTGTGTTGAGTGAACCCACCTCACTGCATCTACCTACCTTTTGTGTTCAGTGAACCCACCTCACTGCATATAACTACCTTTTGTGTTTAGTAAACTCACCTCACTGCATCTAACTACCTTTTGTGTTCAGTGAACCCACCTCACTGAATATAACTACCTTTTGTGTTGAGTGAACTCACCTCACTGCCTCTAACTACATTTTATGTTAAGTAAACCTACCTCACTGCATATAACTACCTTTTGTGTTCAGTGATCCCACCTCACTGCATCTAACTATCTTTTTGTTTTGAGTGAACCCACCTCACTGCATATACCTAGCTTTCGGAGCAGTGCTTTTCAGCGCTGCTAGATTTGGGCGCAGCCAGCGCCGCCATAGACTGTAATGGGAATCAGTCTATAGCGGCGCTCAGTGAGGAAGGTCGGCTCCGTCAGAAGACGGAGCCGAAGTTGCTTAAAAAACACAATAATTCGGCCTCCAGCAATCGCTGGAAGCCGAATTATTTCATTCCCCCACTATCCATGTCGGCCTGGAGGGGGAATAGTAATTAAAACGCCCCGGACTTGTGCAGAAGCAGGACCAGCCATTTAACAGCTGGATCCTGCGCCCAAGTCTACCAGCGCCGTATTCAAATGTACGCCTAGCTTTTGTGTTGAGTGAACCCACCTCACTGCATCGAACTACCTTTTTTTGTTCAGTGAACCCACCTCACTGCCTCTAACTACCTTTTGTGTTAAGTGAACCCACCTCACTGCATATAACTACCTGTTGTGTTCAGTGATCCCACCTAACTGCATCTAACTACCTTTTGTGTTGAGTGAACCCACCTCACTGCATATACCTAGCTGTTGTGTTGAGTGAACCCACCTCACTGCATCTAACTACCTTTTTTGCTAGTGAACCCACCTCACTGCATACAACTACATTTTGGGTTCAGTGAACCCACCTCACTGCATATACCTAGCTGTTGTGTTAAGTGAACTCACCTCACTGCATCTAACTACCTTTTGTGTTCAGTTAACCCACTTCACTGCATATACCTAGCTGTTGTGTTGAGTGAACCCACCTCACAGCATCTAACTACCTTTTGTGTTTAATGAACCCACCTCACTGCATATACCTAGCTGTTGTGTTGAGTGAACCCACCTCACTGCATCTAACTACCTTTTGTGTTCAGTGATTCCACCTCACTGCATCTAACTAACTTTTGTGTTGAGTGAACCCACCTCACTGCATCTAACTACCTTTTTTGTTCAGTGAACCCACCTCACTGCATCAAACTACCTTTTGTGTTGAGTAAACCCGCCTCACTGCATCTAACTACCTTATGTGTTCAGTGAACCCACCTCACTTTATTTACCTAACTGTTGTGTTGAGTAAACCCACCTCACTTCATATACCTAGCTGTTGTGTTAAGTGAACCCACCTCACTGCATCTAACTACCTATTGTGTTCAGTAAACCCACCTCACTGCATATACCCAGCTGTTGCGTTGAGAGAACCCACCTCACTGCATCTAACTACCTTTTGTGTTCAGTGATCCCACCTCACTGCATAGACCTAGCTGTTGTGTTGAGTGTGCCCACCTCACTGCATCTAACTACCTTTTGAGTTTAATGAACCCACCTCACTGCATATAACTACCTTTTGAGTTGAGTAAACCCACCTCACTGCATCTAACTACCTTTTGTGTTCAGTGAACACACCTCACTGCATCTAACCACCTTTTGTGTTCAGTGAACCCACCTCTCTGCATATACCTAGCGGTTGTGTTGAGTGAACCCACCTCACTGCCTCTAACTACATTTTATGTCAGGTAAACCTACCTCACTGCATATAACTACCTTTTGTGTTCAGTGATCCCACCTCACTGCATCTAACTGCCTTTTGTGTTAAGTGAACCCACCTCACTGCATATACCTAGCTGTTGTGTTGAGTGAACCCACCTCACTGCATCTAACTACCTTTTGTGTTCAGTGAACCCACCTCACTGAATGTAACTACCTTTTGTGTTGAGTGAACCCACCTCACTGCATCTACCTACCTTTTGTGTTCAGTGAACCCACCTCACTGCATCTAACTACTTTTTGTGTTCAGTGAACCCACCTCACTGCATATAACTAAATGTTGCGTTGAGTGAACCCACCTCACTGCCTCTAACTACATTTTGTGTTCAGTGAACCCACCTCACTTAATATTACTACCTTTTGTGTTGAGTGAACCCACCTCACTGCATCTAACTACCTTTTGTGTTCAGTGATTCCACCTCACTGCATATAACTACCCTTTGTGTTGAGTGAACCCACCTCACTGCATCTAACTACCTTTTGTGTTCAGTGATCCCACCTCACTGCATATACCTAGCTGTTGTGTTGAGTGAACCCACCTCACTGCATCTAACTACCTTTTGCATTCAGTGAACTCACCTCACTGCATATACCTAGCTGTTGTGTTGAGTGAACCCACCTCACTGCATCTAACTACCTTTTTTTGTTCAGTGAACCCACCTCACTGCCTCTAACTACATTTTGTGTTCAGTGAACCCACCTCACTGCACATAACTACCTTTTGTGTTCAGTGATCCCACCTCACTGCATCTAACTAACTTTTGTGTTGAGTGAACCCACCTCACTGCATATACCTAGCTGTTTTGTTGAGTGAACCCACCTCACTGCATCTTATCTAACTACCTTTTGTGTTTAGTGAACCCACCTCACTGCATATAACTACCTTTTGTGTTCAGTGATCCCACCTCACTGCATCTAACTACCTTTTGGGTTGAGTGAACCCACCTCACTGCATATACCTAGCTGTTGTGTTCAATGAACCCACTTCACTGCATCTAACTACCTTTTGTGTTCAGTGAACCCACCTCACTGAATATAACTACCTTTTGTTGCGTGAACACACCTCACTGCATCTACCTACCTTTTGTTTTCAGTGAACCCACCTCACTGCATCTAACTACCTTTTGTGTTCAGTGAACCCACCTCACTGCATCGAACTACCTTTTGTGTTGAGTCAACCCGCCTCACTGCATCTAACTACCTTATGTGTTCAGTGAACCCACCTCACTTTATTTACCTAGCTGTTGTGTTGAGTGAACCCATCTCACTTCCTATACCTAGCTGTTGTGTTAAGTGAACCCACCTCACTGCATCTAACTACCTTTTGTGTTCAGTAAACCCACCTCACTGCATATACCTAGCTGTTGTGTTGAGTGAACCCACCTCACTGCATCTAACTAACTTTTGTGTTCAGTGATCCCACCTCACTGCATATACCTAGCTGTTGTGTTGAGTGTACCCACCTCACTGCATCTAACTACCTTTTGAGTTTAATGAACCCACCTCACTGCATATAACTACCTTTTGAGTTGAGTAAACCCACCTCACTGCATCTAACTACCTTTTGTGTTCAGTGATCCCACCTCACTGCATCTAACTACCTTTTGTGTTCAGTGAACCCACCTCTCTGCATATACCTAGCTGTTGTGTTAAGTGAACCCACCTCACTGCATCTAACTGCCTTTTGTGTTCAGTAAACCCACCTCACTGCATATACCTAGCTGTTGTTTTGAGTGAACCCACCTCACTGCATCTAACTACCTTTTGTGTTCAGTGATCCCACCTCACTGCATATACCTAGCTGTTGTGTTGAATGTACCCACCTCACTGCATCTAACTACCTTTTGAGTTTAATGAACCCACCTCACTGCATATAACTACCTTTTGTTTTCAGTGAACCCACCTCACTGCATCTAACTACCTTTTGTGTTCAGTGAACCCACCTCACTGAATATAACTACCTTTTGTGTTGAGTGAACCCACCTCACTGCATCTACCTACCTTTTGTGTTCAGTGAACCCACCTCACTGCATATAACTACCTTTTGTGTTTAGTAAACTCACCTCACTGAATCTAGCTACCTTTTGGGTTCAGTGAACCCACCTCACTGCATCTAACTACCTTTTGTGTTCAGTGACCCCACCTCACTGCATATAACTAACTGTTGCGTTGAGTGAACCCATCTCACTGCCTCTAACTACATTTTGTGTTCAGTCAACCCAACTCACTTAATATTACTACCTTTTGTGTTGAGTGAACCCACCTCACTGCATCTAACTACCTTTTGTGTTCAGTGATTCCACCTCACTGCATATAACTACCCTTTGTGTTGAGTGAACCCACCTCACTGCATCTAACTACCTTTTGTGTTCAGTGATCCCACCTCACTGCATATACCTAGCTGTTGTGTTGAGTGAACCCACCTCACTGCATCTAACTACCTTTTGCATTCAGTGAACTCACCTCACTGCATATACCTAGCTGTTGTGTTGAGTGAACCCACCTCACTGCATCTAACTACCTTTTTTTGTTCAGTGAACCCACCTCACTGCCTCTAACTACATTTTGTGTTCAGTGAACCCACCTCACTGCACATAACTACCTTTTGTGTTCAGTGATCCCACCTCACTGCATCTAACTAACTTTTGTGTTGAGTGAACCCACCTCACTGCATATACCTAGCTGTTTTGTTGAGTGAACCCACCTCACTGCATCTTATCTAACTACCTTTTGTGTTTAGTGAACCCACCTCAGTGCATATAACTACCTTTTGTGTTCAGTGATCCCACCTCACTGCATCTAACTACCTTTTGGGTTGAGTGAACCCACCTCACTGCATATACCTAGCTGTTGTGTTCAATGAACCCACTTCACTGCATCTAACTACCTTTTGTGTTCAGTGAACCCACCTCACTGAATATAACTACCTTTGTTGAGTTAACACACCTCACTGCATCTACCTACCTTTTGTTTTCAGTGAACCCACCTCACTGCATCTAACTACCTTTTGAGTTTAATGAACCCACCTCACTGCATATAACTACCTTTTGAGTTGAGTAAACCCACCTCACTGCATCTAACTACCTTTTGTGTTCAGTGATCCCACCTCACTGCATCTAACTACCTTTTGTGTTCAGTGAACCCACCTCTCTGCATATACCTAGCTGTTGTGTTAAGTGAACCCACCTCACTGCATCTAACTGCCTTTTGTGTTCAGTAAACCCACCTCACTGCATATACCTAGCTGTTGTGTTGAGTGAACCCTCCTCACTGCATCTAACTACCTTTTGTGTTCAGTGATCCCACCTCACTGCATATACCTAGCTGTTGTGTTGAATGTACCCACCTCACTGCATCTAACTACCTTTTGTGTTCAGTGAACCCACCTCACTGAATATAACTACCTTTTGTGTTGAGTGAACCCACCTCACTGCATCTACCTACCTTTTGTGTTCAGTGAACCCACCTCACTGCATATAACTACCTTTTGTGTTTAGTAAACTCACCTCACTGCATCTAACTACCTTTCGAGTTCAGTGAACACACCTCACTGCATCTAACTACCTTTTGTGTTAAGTGAACCCACCTCACTGCATATACCTAGCTGTTGTGTTGAATGAACCCACCTCACTGCATCTAACTACCTTTTGTGTTCAGTGAACCCACCTCACTGAATATAACTACCTTTTGTGTTGAGTGAACCCACCTCACTGCATCTACCTACCTTTTGTGTTCAGTGAACCCACCTCACTGCATATAACTACCTTTTGTGTTTAGTAAACTCACCTCACTGCATCTAACTACCTTTTGTGTTCAGTGAACCCACCTCACTGAATATAACTACCTTTTGTGTTGAGTGAACTCACCTCACTGCCTCTAACTACATTTTATGTTAAGTAAACCTACCTCACTGCATATAACTACCTTTTGTGTTCAGTGATCCCACCTCACTGCATCTAACTATCTTTTTGTTTTGAGTGAACCCACCTCACTGCATATACCTAGCTTTCGGAGCAGTGCTTTTCAGCGCTGCTAGATTTGGGCGCAGCCAGCGCCGCCATAGACTGTAATGGGAATCAGTCTATAGCGGCGCTCAGTGAGGAAGGTCGGCTCCGTCAGAAGACGGAGCCGAAGTTGCTTAAAAAACACAATAATTCGGCCTCCAGCAATCGCTGGAAGCCGAATTATTTCATTCCCCCACTATCCATGTCGGCCTGGAGGGGGAATAGTAATTAAAACGCCCCGGACTTGTGCAGAAGCAGGACCAGCCATTTAACAGCTGGATCCTGCGCCCAAGTCTACCAGCGCCGTATTCAAATGTACGCCTAGCTTTTGTGTTGAGTGAACCCACCTCACTGCATCGAACTACCTTTTTTTGTTCAGTGAACCCACCTCACTGCCTCTAACTACCTTTTGTGTTAAGTGAACCCACCTCACTGCATATAACTACCTGTTGTGTTCAGTGATCCCACCTAACTGCATCTAACTACCTTTTGTGTTGAGTGAACCCACCTCACTGCATATACCTAGCTGTTGTGTTGAGTTAACCCACCTCACTGCATCTAACTACCTTTTTTGCTAGTGAACCCACCTCACTGCATACAACTACATTTTGGGTTCAGTGAACCCACCTCACTGCATATACCTAGCTGTTGTGTTAAGTGAACTCACCTCACTGCATCTAACTGCCTTTTGTGTTCAGTAAACCCACCTCACTGCATATACCTAGCTGTTGTTTTGAGTGAACCCACCTCACTGCATCTAACTACCTTTTGTGTTCAGTGATCCCACCTCACTGCATATACCTAGCTGTTGTGTTGAATGTACCCACCTCACTGCATCTAACTACCTTTTGAGTTTAATGAACCCACCTCACTGCATATAACTACCTTTTGTTTTCAGTGAACCCACCTCACTGCATCTAACTACCTTTTGTGTTCAGTGAACCCACCTCACTGAATATAACTACCTTTTGTGTTGAGTGAACCCACCTCACTGCATCTACCTACCTTTTGTGTTCAGTGAACCCACCTCACTGCATATAACTACCTTTTGTGTTTAGTAAACTCACCTCACTGAATCTAGCTACCTTTTGGGTTCAGTGAACCCACCTCACTGCATCTAACTACCTTTTGTGTTCAGTGACCCCACCTCACTGCATATAACTAACTGTTGCGTTGAGTGAACCCATCTCACTGCCTCTAACTACATTTTGTGTTCAGTCAACCCAACTCACTTAATATTACTACCTTTTGTGTTGAGTGAACCCACCTCACTGCATCTAACTACCTTTTGTGTTCAGTGATTCCACCTCACTGCATATAACTACCCTTTGTGTTGAGTGAACCCACCTCACTGCATCTAACTACCTTTTGTGTTCAGTGATCCCACCTCACTGCATATACCTAGCTGTTGTGTTGAGTGAACCCACCTCACTGCATCTAACTACCTTTTGCATTCAGTGAACTCACCTCACTGCATATACCTAGCTGTTGTGTTGAGTGAACCCACCTCACTGCATCTAACTACCTTTTTTTGTTCAGTGAACCCACCTCACTGCCTCTAACTACATTTTGTGTTCAGTGAACCCACCTCACTGCACATAACTACCTTTTGTGTTCAGTGATCCCACCTCACTGCATCTAACTAACTTTTGTGTTGAGTGAACCCACCTCACTGCATATACCTAGCTGTTTTGTTGAGTGAACCCACCTCACTGCATCTTATCTAACTACCTTTTGTGTTTAGTGAACCCACCTCAGTGCATATAACTACCTTTTGTGTTCAGTGATCCCACCTCACTGCATCTAACTACCTTTTGGGTTGAGTGAACCCACCTCACTGCATATACCTAGCTGTTGTGTTCAATGAACCCACTTCACTGCATCTAACTACCTTTTGTGTTCAGTGAACCCACCTCACTGAATATAACTACCTTTGTTGAGTTAACACACCTCACTGCATCTACCTACCTTTTGTTTTCAGTGAACCCACCTCACTGCATCTAACTACCTTTTGAGTTTAATGAACCCACCTCACTGCATATAACTACCTTTTGAGTTGAGTAAACCCACCTCACTGCATCTAACTACCTTTTGTGTTCAGTGATCCCACCTCACTGCATCTAACTACCTTTTGTGTTCAGTGAACCCACCTCTCTGCATATACCTAGCTGTTGTGTTAAGTGAACCCACCTCACTGCATCTAACTGCCTTTTGTGTTCAGTAAACCCACCTCACTGCATATACCTAGCTGTTGTGTTGAGTGAACCCTCCTCACTGCATCTAACTACCTTTTGTGTTCAGTGATCCCACCTCACTGCATATACCTAGCTGTTGTGTTGAATGTACCCACCTCACTGCATCTAACTACCTTTTGTGTTCAGTGAACCCACCTCACTGAATATAACTACCTTTTGTGTTGAGTGAACCCACCTCACTGCATCTACCTACCTTTTGTGTTCAGTGAACCCACCTCACTGCATATAACTACCTTTTGTGTTTAGTAAACTCACCTCACTGCATCTAACTACCTTTCGAGTTCAGTGAACACACCTCACTGCATCTAACTACCTTTTGTGTTAAGTGAACCCACCTCACTGCATATACCTAGCTGTTGTGTTGAATGAACCCACCTCACTGCATCTAACTACCTTTTGTGTTCAGTGAACCCACCTCACTGAATATAACTACCTTTTGTGTTGAGTGAACCCACCTCACTGCATCTACCTACCTTTTGTGTTCAGTGAACCCACCTCACTGCATATAACTACCTTTTGTGTTTAGTAAACTCACCTCACTGCATCTAACTACCTTTTGTGTTCAGTGAACCCACCTCACTGAATATAACTACCTTTTGTGTTGAGTGAACTCACCTCACTGCCTCTAACTACATTTTATGTTAAGTAAACCTACCTCACTGCATATAACTACCTTTTGTGTTCAGTGATCCCACCTCACTGCATCTAACTATCTTTTTGTTTTGAGTGAACCCACCTCACTGCATATACCTAGCTTTCGGAGCAGTGCTTTTCAGCGCTGCTAGATTTGGGCGCAGCCAGCGCCGCCATAGACTGTAATGGGAATCAGTCTATAGCGGCGCTCAGTGAGGAAGGTCGGCTCCGTCAGAAGACGGAGCCGAAGTTGCTTAAAAAACACAATAATTCGGCCTCCAGCAATCGCTGGAAGCCGAATTATTTCATTCCCCCACTATCCATGTCGGCCTGGAGGGGGAATATTAATTAAAACGCCCCGGACTTGTGCAGAAGCAGGACCAGCCATTTAACAGCTGGATCCTGCGCCCAAGTCTACCAGCGCCGTATTCAAATGTACGCCTAGCTTTTGTGTTGAGTGAACCCACCTCACTGCATCGAACTACCTTTTTTTGTTCAGTGAACCCACCTCACTGCCTCTAACTACCTTTTGTGTTAAGTGAACCCACCTCACTGCATATAACTACCTGTTGTGTTCAGTGATCCCACCTAACTGCATCTAACTACCTTTTGTGTTGAGTGAACCCACCTCACTGCATATACCTAGCTGTTGTGTTGAGTTAACCCACCTCACTGCATCTAACTACCTTTTTTGCTAGTGAACCCACCTCACTGCATACAACTACATTTTGGGTTCAGTGAACCCACCTCACTGCATATACCTAGCTGTTGTGTTAAGTGAACTCACCTCACTGCATCTAACTACCTTTTGTGTTCAGTTAACCCACTTCACTGCATATACCTAGCTGTTGTGTTGAGTGAACCCACCTCACAGCATCTAACTACCTTTTGTGTTTAATGAACCCACCTCACTGCATATACCTAGCTGTTGTGTTGAGTGAACCCACCTCACTGCATCTAACTACCTTTTGTGTTCAGTGATTCCACCTCACTGCATCTAACTAACTTTTGTGTTGAGTGAACCCACCTCACTGCATCTAACTACCTTTTTTGTTCAGTGAACCCACCTCACTGCATCAAACTACCTTTTGTGTTGAGTAAACCCGCCTCACTGCATCTAACTACCTTATGTGTTCAGTGAACCCACCTCACTTTATTTACCTAACTGTTGTGTTGAGTAAACCCACCTCACTTCATATACCTAGCTGTTGTGTTAAGTGAACCCACCTCACTGCATCTAACTACCTTTTGTGTTCAGTGAACCCACCTCACTGAATATAACTACCTTTTGTGTTGAGTGAACCCACCTCACTGCATCTAACTACCTTTTGTGTTCAGTAAACCCACCTCACTGCATATACCCAGCTGTTGCGTTGAGAGAACCCACCTCACTGCATCTAACTACCTTTTGTGTTCAGTGATCCCACCTCACTGCATAGACCTAGCTGTTGTGTTGAGTGTGCCCACCTCACTGCATCTAACTACCTTTTGAGTTTAATGAACCCACCTCACTGCATATAACTACCTTTTGAGTTGAGTAAACCCACCTCACTGCATCTAACTACCTTTTGTGTTCAGTGAACACACCTCACTGCATCTAACCACCTTTTGTGTTCAGTGAACCCACCTCTCTGCATATACCTAGCGGTTGTGTTGAGTGAACCCACCTCACTGCCTCTAACTACATTTTATGTCAGGTAAACCTACCTCACTGCATATAACTACCTTTTGTGTTCAGTGATCCCACCTCACTGCATCTAACTGCCTTTTGTGTTAAGTGAACCCACCTCACTGCATATACCTAGCTGTTGTGTTGAGTGAACCCACCTCACTGCATCTAACTACCTTTTGTGTTCAGTGAACCCACCTCACTGCATATAACTATCTTTTGTGTTTAGTAAACTCACCTCACTGCATCTATCTACCTTTTGTGTTCAGTGAACCCACCTCACTGAATATAACTACCTTTTGTGTTGAGTGAACTCACCTTACTGCCTCTAACTACAATTTATGTTAAGTAAACCTACCTCACTGCATACAACTACCTTTTGTGTTCAGTGATCCCACCTCACTGCATCTAACTATCTTTTTGTGTTGAGTGAACCCGCCTCACTGCATATACCTAGCTTTTGTGTTGAGTGAACCCACCTCACTGCATCTAACTACCTTTTTTTTTCAGTGAACCCACCTCACTGCCTCTAACTACATTTTGTGTTCAGTGAACCCACCTCACTGCACATAACTACCTTTTGTGTTCAGTGATCCCACCTCACTGCATCTAACTAACTTTTGTGTTGAGTGAACCCACCTCACTGCATATACCTAGCTGTTTTGTTGAGTGAACCCACCTCACTGCATTTTATCTAACTAACTTTTGTGTTCAGTGAACCCACCTCACTGCATATAACTACCTTTTGTGTTCAGTGATCCCACCTCACTGCATCTAACTACCTTTTGGGTTGAGTGAACCCACCTCACTGCATATACCCAGCTGTTGTGTTGAATGAACCCACCTCACTGCATCTAACTACCTTTTGTGTTCAGTGAACCCACCTCACTGAATATAACTACCTTTTGTTGAGTGAACCCACCTCACTGCATCTACTTACCTTTTGTTTTCAGTGAACCCCCCTAACTGCATATAACTACCTTTTGTGTTGAGTAAACTCAGCTCACTGCATCTAACTACCTATTGTGTTCAGTGAACCCACCTCACTGAATATAACTACCTTTTGTGTTGAGTGAACTCACCTCACTGCATCTAACTACCTTTTGTGTTGAGTGAACCCACCTCACTGCATCTAACTACCTTTTGTGTTCAGTGAACCCACCTCACTGCATCGAACTACCTTTTGTGTTGAGTCAACCCGCCTCATTGCATCTAACTACCTTATGTGTTCAGTGAACCCACCTCACTTTATTTACCTAGCTGTTGTGTTGAGTGAACCCACCTCACTTCATATACCTAGCTGTTGTGTTAAGTGAACCCACCTCACTGCATCTAACTACCTTTTGTGTTCAGTAAACCCACCTCACTGCATATACCTAGCTGTTGTGTTGAGTGAACCCACCTCACTGCATCTAACTACCTTTTGTGTTCAGTGAACCCACCTCACTGAATATAACTACCTTTTGTGTTGAGTGAACCCACCTCACTGCATCTACCTACCTTTTGTGTTCAGTGAACCCACCTCACTGCATATAACTACCTTTTGTGTTTAGTAAACTCACCTCACTGAATCTAACTACCTTTTGGGTTCAGTGAACCCACCTCACTGCATCTAACTACCTTTTGTGTTCAGTGAACCCACCTCACTGCATATAACTAACTGTTGCGTTGAGTGAACCCACCTCACTGCCTCTTACTACATTTTGTGTTCAGTGAACCCACCTCACTTAATATTACTACCTTTTGTGTTGAGTGAACCCACCTCACTGCATCTAACTACCTTTTGTGTTCAGTGATTCCACCTCACTGCATATAACTACCCTTTGTGTTGAGTGAACCCACCTCACTGCATCTAACTACCTTTTGTGTTCAGTGATCCCACCTCACTGCATATACCTAGCTGTTGTGTTGAGTGAACCCACCTCACTGCATCTAACTACCTTTTGCATTCAGGGAACTCACCTCACTGCATATACCTAGCTGTTGTGTTGAGTGAACCCACCTCACTGCATCTAACTACCTTTTTTTGTTCAGTGAACCCACCTCACTGCCTCTAACTACATTTTGTGTTCAGTGAACCCACCTCACTGCACATAACTACCTTTTGTGTTCAGTGATCCCACCTCACTGCATCTAACTAACTTTTGTGTTGAGTGAACCCACCTCACTGCATATACCTAGCTGTTTTGTTGAGTGAACCCACCTCACTGCATCTTATCTAACTACCTTTTGTGTTTAGTGAACCCACCTCACTGCATATAACTACCTTTTGTGTTCAGTGATCCCACCTCACTGCATCTAACTACCTTTTGGGTTGAGTGAACCCACCTCACTGCATATACCTAGCTGTTGTGTTCAATGAACCCACTTCACTGCATCTAACTACCTTTTGTGTTCAGTGAACCCACCTCACTGAATATAACTACCTTTTGTTGAGTGAACACACCTCACTGCATCTACCTACCTTTTGTTTTCAGTGAACCCACCTCACTGCATCTAACTACCTTTTGTGTTCAGTGAACGCACCTCACTGCATATACCTAGCGGTTGTGTTGAGTGAACCCACCTCACTGCCTCTAACTACATTTTATGTTAGGTAAACCTACCTCACTGCATATAACTACCTTTTGTGTTCAGTGATCCCACCTCACTGCATCTAACTGCCTTTTGTGTTAAGTTAACCCACCTCACTGCATATACCTAGCTGTTGTGTTGAGTGAACCCACCTCACTGCATCTAACTACCTTTTGTGTTCAGTGAACCCACCTCACTGCATATAACTACCTTTTGTGTTGAGTGAACCCACCTCACTGCATCTACCTACCTTTTGTGTTCAGTGAACCCACCTCACTGCATATAACTACCTTTTGTGTTTAGTAAACTCACCTCACTGAATCTAGCTACCTTTTGGGTTCAGTGAACCCACCTCACTGCATCTAACTACCTTTTGTGTTCAGTGAACCCACCTCACTGCATATAACTAACTGTTGCGTTGAGTGAACCCACCTCACTGCCTCTAACTACATTTTGTGTTCAGTGAACCCACCTCACTTAATATTACTACCTTTTGTGTTGAGTGAACCCACCTCACTGCATCTAACTACCTTTTGTGTTCAGTGATTCCACCTCACTGCATATAACTACCCTTTGTGTTGAGTGAACCCACCTCACTGCATCTAACTACCTTTTGTGTTCAGTGATCCCACCTCACTGCATATACCTAGCTGTTGTGTTGAGTGAACCCACCTCACTGCATCTAACTACCTTTTGCATTCAGGGAACTCACCTCACTGCATATACCTAGCTGTTGTGTTGAGTGAACCCACCTCACTGCATCTAACTACCTTTTTTTGTTCAGTGAACCCACCTCACTGCCTCTAACTACATTTTGTGTTCAGTGAACCCACCTCACTGCACATAACTACCTTTTGTGTTCAGTGATCCCACCTCACTGCATCTAACTAACTTTTGTGTTGAGTGAACCCACCTCACTGCATATACCTAGCTGTTTTGTTGAGTGAACCCACCTCACTGCATCTTATCTAACTACCTTTTGTGTTTAGTGAACCCACCTCACTGCATATAACTACCTTTTGTGTTCAGTGATCCCACCTCACTGCATCTAACTACCTTTTGGGTTGAGTGAACCCACCTCACTGCATATACCTAGCTGTTGTGCTCAATGAACCCACTTCACTGCATCTAACTACCTTTTGTGTTCAGTGAACCCACCTCACTGAATATAACTACCTTTTGTTGAGTGAACACACCTCACTGCATCTACCTACCTTTTGTTTTCAGTGAACCCACCTCACTGCATCTAACTACCTTTTGTGTTCAGTGAACCCACCTCACTGCATCAAACTACCTTTTGTGTTGAGTCAACCCGCCTCACTGCATCTAACTACCTTATGTGTTCAGTGAACCCACCTCACTTTATTTACCTAGCTGTTGTGTTGAGTGAACCCATCTCACTTCATATACCTAGCTGTTGTGTTAAGTGAACCCACCTCACTGCATCTAACTACCTTTTGTGTTCAGTAAACCCACCTCACTGCATATACCTAGCTGTTGTGTTGAGTGAACCCACCTCACTGCATCTAACTACCTTTTGTGTTCAGTGATCCCACCTCACTGCATATACCTAGCTGTTGTGTTGAGTGTACCCACCTCACTGCATCTAACTACCTTTTGAGTTTAATGAACCCACCTCACTGCATATAACTACCTTTTGAGTTGAGTAAACCCACCTCACTGCATCTAACTACCTTTTGTGTTCAGTGATCCCACCTCACTGCATCTAACTACCTTTTGTGTTCAGTGAACCCACCTCTCTGCATATACCTAGCTGTTGTGTTAAGTGAACCCACCTCACTGCATCTAACTGCCTTTTGTGTTCAGTAAACCCACCTCACTGCATATACCTAGCTGTTGTGTTGAGTGAACCCACCTCACTACATCTAACTACCTTTTGTGTTCAGTGATCCCACCTCACTGCATATACCTAGCTGTTGTGTTGAATGTACCCACCTCACTGCATCTAACTACCTTTTGAGTTTAATGAACGCACCTCACTGCATATAACTACCTTTTGTTTTCAGTGAACCCACCTCACTGCATCTAACTACCTTTTGTGTTCAGTGAACACACCTCACTGCATATACCTAGCGGCTGTGTTGAGTGAACCCACCTCACTGCCTCTAACTACATTTTATGTTAGGTAAACCTACCTCACTGCATATAACTACCTTTTGTGTTCAGTGATCCCACCTCACTGCATCTAACTGCCTTTTGTGTTAAGTTAACCTCCCTCACTGCATATACCTAGCTGTTGTGTTGAGTGAACCCACCTCACTGCATCTAACTACCTTTTGTGTTCAGTGAACCCACCTCACTGAATATAACTACCTTTTGTGTTGAGTGAACCCACCTCACTGCATCTACCTACCTTTTGTGTTCAGTGAACCCACCTCACTGCATATAACTACCTTTTGTGTTTAGTAAACTCACCTCACTGAATCTAGCTACCTTTTGGGTTCAGTGAACCCACCTCACTGCATCTAACTACCTTTTGTGTTCAGTGAACCCACCTCACTGCATATAACTAACTGTTGCGTTGAGTGAACCCACCTCACTGCCTCTAACTACATTTTGTGTTCAATCAACCCACCTCACTTAATATTACTACCTTTTGTGTTGAGTGAACCCACCTCACTGCATCTAACTACCTTTTGTGTTCAGTGATTCCACCTCACTGCATATAACTACCCTTTGTGTTGAGTGAACCCACCTCACTGCATCTAACTACCTTTTGTGTTCAGTGATCCCACCTCACTGCATATACCTAGCTGTTGTGTTGAGTGAACCCACCTCACTGCATCTAACTACCTTTTGCATTCAGTGAACTCACCTCACTGCATATACCTAGCTGTTGTGTTGAGTGAACCCACCTCACTGCATCTAACTACCTTTTTTTGTTCAGTGAACCCACCTTACTGCCTCTAACTACATTTTGTGTTCAGTGAACCCACCTCACTGCACATAACTACCTTTTGTGTTCAGTGATCCCACCTCACTGCATCTAACTAACTTTTGTGTTGAGTGAACCGACCTCACTGCATATACCTAGCTGTTTTGTTGAGTGAACCCACCTCACTGCATCTTATCTAACTACCTTTTGTGTTCAGTGATCCCACCTCACTGCATCTAACTACCTTTTGGGTTGAGTGAACCCACCTCACTGCATATACCTAGCTGTTGTGTTCAATGAACCCACTTCACTGCATCTAACTACCTTTTGTTGAGTGAACACACCTCACTGCATCTACCTACCTTTTGTTTTCAGTGAACCCACCTCACTGCATCTACCTACCTTTTGTGTTCAGTGAACCCACCTCACTGCATCGAACTACCTTTTGTGTTGAGTCAACCCGCCTCACTGCATCTAACTACCTTATGTGTTCAGTGAACCCACCTCACTTTATTTACCTAGCTGTTGTGTTGAGTGAACCCATCTCACATCATATACCTAGCTGTTGTGTTAAGTGAACCCACCTCACTGCATCTAACTACCTTTTGTGTTCAGTAAACCCACCTCACTGCATATACCTAGCTGTTGTGTTGAGTGAACCCACCTCACTGCATCTAACTACCTTTTGTGTTCAGTGATCCCACCTCACTGCATATACCTAGCTGTTGTGTTGAGTGTACCCACCTCACTGCATCTAACTACCTTTTGAGTTTAATGAACCCACCTCACTGCATATAACTACCTTTTGAGTTGAGTAAACCCACCTCACTGCATCTAACTACCTTTTGTGTTCAGTGATCCCACCTCACTGCATCTAACTACCTTTTGTGTTCAGTGAACCCACCTCTCTGCATATACCTAGCTGTTGTGTTAAGTGAACCCACCTCACTGCATCTAACTGCCTTTTGTGTTCAGTAAACCCACCTCACTGCATATACCTAGCTGTTGTGTTGAGTGAACCCTCCTCACTGCATCTAACTACCTTTTGTGTTCAGTGATCCCACCTCACTGCATATACCTAGCTGTTGTGTTGAATGTACCCACCTCACTGCATCTAACTACCTTTTGAGTTTAATGAACCCACCTCACTGCATATAACTACCTTTTGAGTTGAGTAAACCCACCTCACTGCATCTAACTACCTTTCTGTAACGCTTGGTGGTGTATTCTCCACAGTCAGCATGCAACGCATGAGCTGGCGTGGAGGAGGTACACACACTAGCACCAGGAAACAGGCTATCCCTAGTATAGTGGAGGGGAGGACTGACTGCAATAGGAGATTGTGGCACACAGAGCCGGTGCAGATCTGACAGCCACAAACAATGCTTTCGTTATAACGTCTCAGCGCAAAGTAGCGCTGAGCGCACAAACCAGAACTGAGGAGATCAGGACAGGTAGACAGAATGAACGCTTGCTAGCTAGCGGCTACTTAGCGACAGCAAGCGTCCAAAACCAGACAGACTGGAATGAGGCAGCCAATGCGATGCGGCGATGGCGTGCCTCACAAAGACAGGACAGGACAGTCAGAAAATAGCAGGATAAGATAGATAAACGTAACACAGATAAATATACAATAAGTATGTTTTCCTAGCGTATTACAATTACAGCTATCAATGAAACTATTTGTAACGTCTGACTAACATATGTATATATCGGCAATGAACCGATATATGACATAAGCAGGAACGCTGACTAGGAATGGAGTAATACAGGGAACAGGACTCAGAAGGATTCGCTATCTCTTCGCAGAGATGAACGCAATCCACAAACGGTAACAGAACAGGATTCAGAAGGATTCGTTATCTCTTCGCAGAGATGAACGCAATCCACAAACAGTAACAGAACAGGATTCAGAAGGATTTGTTATCTCTTCGCAGAGATGAACGCAATCCACAAACAGGACCAGGAACAGGATAACTAGCTCAGCACGGGTGTTCACGGTACGCGCAAACTACCAAAACGTGCTGGAAAACTGACTAACTGAACACAGGATATAAACAGTTCGTGTACGTATACATCAGCGACACTGATGTATCACGTAACACAAATACAAGGAAAATAATAAACGTGCTGGTATGCATATATATTGGCAATGAACCAATATATGATGCAAAACCAGCAAAGTATCTTTAGAACAAGAAACACGATCGGGGGCTAAAGCGACAGCAAGGCAGGCTTAAGCTGAAGCTATGAAAACCCAAGGAAACCCTGCAGGAAGCAGATCTTTATACTGAGGTCATCCAATGGGAGCAGACATGCAGATTCCCACACAGGTGAATGATAATCAGTCACAAGCTGACAGCAGGGAAAAACAGACAAAGCTATACAGCTTGCATGGAAATAGATCAGAACTGCCTGAGCTGCAGCACTACTTCCAGCAATAGCTGCTGCAGCAGCGATCATTACAGTACCCCCGCCTTTAAAAGTGGATTCCAGACGCTTTTCAAAACTGAAATTTCCAACAAAACAGTCTGACTGATAATTCATGATGACCGGGACAGCCCGGCAAGACCGAATTCCAGAATCAGTCCCCACAAGACTGGACCCATCAGAACCAGAACCTACAGAACCATGCCCATCAGTACTACAAGCCCCAGTGTGACACCCATCAGAACCATGATTTCCAGAAGAAAGCCCTCCGAAACTCCCTGAGCGATACCCACCGCCTTCCAGGAACAGTTCAGAAACGCCAAAGCCTTTGCAATGCCCACCGGTACTGTCTTTACCAACACAAAACCCACTGTTGAACCAGTCCAAGGCACCAGGACAAGTTTTCTCAGAGACCTCCCAGAACACCTTGAAGCTCCAAAGAGATCCCCATAGGTCAGAATGCCCCTTAGGCTCACATGGAGAACTATCAAGAACCCCTATGGAACCTAGGGCAATTCCCGAGTCAGGGCCACAAGGACAAACATCAATATCAGGGCTTTCAGGGACCAGAACCATCTCTGGGCATGCAGGCAGACTGGCAATATCAGAACGTGTTCCCACTAAGGAAGCATCAGAGCACGCTAACACCTTAGACACACTTGGGCATTCTGGCACACAAAGAACATCTGGGCACACCGGCACAAGAGAAACCTCTGGGCATGTCAAGGAACTGTGAGCCTCAGGGTCAGCCAAGACAGGACCAAAACCAGGACTGGCCAAAAAAAAATCATCATGACTAAACTTCGCAACTACTGGACTTTTACACGAGAATGCTGGATCAGACTTAGATGTCGCTGATTCCAGCAAAGTCAGTAACAAATCAGATTCAGGGGCACTAACAAGACAGGACAAATCTTCTGATGTATGCACTGAACCAGACAGGGACTCCACAACTACCTCTGGACTGGACAGAGACTCATTTAATACACTGGATTGGAGCTCATGAGGCGCTGCAGAACAAGTCAGTATTGCAGCAGCCCCCACTGGACTAGGCAAAACTGAGGAATTCCCTGGACAGGAAGGGAACTCTGGAACCTCTGCCACAGCGGCCAGAGAACCAGAATCTTTCAGGATACAGGGCTGGGTTTCAGGAACACTCATCAGACCGGACTGAAATTCTGAGATTTCTATTATTTTGACCAGAGAATCAGAATTATCCATGTTACAGGGCAAGACTTCTGAAACATTCAGAGGACAGGGCTGGAGTTCCTCGGCTGTTACAACACTGGAGAGGGACTCAACATTGGTTAAATCAGACTGTGTACAGGGCAAGGTATCTGACACACTTGCTGACGAGGACAATATTTCAATGGCTTCTGCTTTGCTGGGCAGAAATTCATCAAGTTTTATTAGAGCAGACTGTAATTCCAAAACAGCTGCTAGACAAGTGAATATTACTGCAACACCAACTGAGGTAAGCAGTGCTTCAGCCTCCTCTGCTAGAGGGTTTAAAGTATCCAAAGTACTGGGTGAAGCATAAGACTCTGCGACCACAGCTTCACTGGACAGGATCACTGAACAGTCCATATTGCAGGGCAAAACCATGGAAGCACCTGCTGGACAGCATAATGATTCTGTGACCTGAGTTTCATTGGAGAGATCTACTGCACAATTCATGGTACAGGGCAAATTTATTGGAAAATTTTCTGAACAAGGTAATAATTCTGCGATTTCAGGTTCACATAGCAGATGCTCTGAGCTATTCACGAAACTAGAGCGAGGTGTAGAAACAGGAAGATCAAGACACAATGTTTGCGCATCTGAATCACCATTCATTTGTAAAATTGGAAAATTCAGATGCCGGGGTTCTGATGTTTCTAGACAGGATTGCTGGGACTCGGAAACTGATGTAGTGCATCTATTGGCATCTGCTGGATCAGACAGGAGTTGAACTTTATTAACACAGGTAATTTCTGCAGAAGTGTTTGCAGAGACAGGCAAGATTTTTCTGGTGTCTGTTTCACTAAACAAAGAGTCATGAGTACTGGCTAGGCTGGACTCGGAAGTCAGCAGGACCTCTGGATTCTCTGCTGAGAAATTTGCGCAGGGCAAGGTTAAGAATGTATCAGTGGCTTCTGTTTTACTGGGAAGTAACACTGAGTTATCCATGGTACAGGGTGGAATTGCAGGAACTTCAATTTCACACAAAAAGAGCTCCTAATCACCTGCTGAATCAGCCAAAGGTGCTGAAGCAGGCGGGTCAGAACGCCAAATTTGCGAATTCGGAGTCACATAAAAATCATCCAAAATCAGTTCCCACACATCAATCAAGGGAGCCACACAGTCATACCTACACACACCAGCCTCTATTAGGTTATAGGCTGACTTAATGCATGCGTTCAATACCATTTCACTTTTTGCACTGTAAAATTGACAAAATGAACTTGAATCATTCTTCCATTCACAGACCAGGGCTTCCATCTCTCCCCTCTCGAATGGAGGATCCCATGCATACTTAACAGCGAAACATTTAGGCTGATCACAGTCTGCAGATATGATTGTGGCAGGCACATGTATAGGGTTAATTAGCAGGTGATTGGCAGATTCCTTATTCTTAAGAATCTCCAATACCTGTAGCAAGTGTTGAACTGTAGTGTATGCAAACTTCCCTTGGTTCACAAATAAGTTGATTTGTTCAATACTCTGTAATATCTCATCATAATCATACTCAGATAATTCTTTTAAACAAAAATCTTTATTTTCCCTAGCCACGGAGGAAAGTTCATTTGTAGTTTCATAAGTCCATTTAACTCCCCTGAAAGACAATTGCATTTCATTATCTGTTAATGGCAGAATCTCATTATAGGTCTCAGTCGCTAAGGATAACGATTCTGCAGATTGGACACGTTTCTTAGAACGTTTGCGTTTTGCCTTTGACCTTGCGGTTTTTGGTGATTTATTCAAAGCTGCAGGAAAATTATCAGTAACACTTTCTGCTTGCTGCTCATTCTTGCAAGCAATTGAAGGAGCAGCTGATTGGCCTGCTGCCAGGAGTTCATTAAGAGGAAAAGGCAATGGATCTATGCGCAACCAGTTATGGATCACAAACGCTAGAAATTCCAGCGGTCTATCTTTCAAATCGGAATGATTGAGAACATCAAATGCCCACTGGAATAATTCCCCTTTAAACAAAATATAACTTAGTTGGAGTGCCCAGGTTGAAACAGGAGTCGCTTGGAGATCAGGATTGGCCAGGAACCTGGCACATTCAGAGAAAAACTCATTTTCTGTTTCAGAGCTAAGTTCTTCAAATTTCTTAAAGGAACAGGAACCATAATTAACAGTGTCATACTTTCTGGGAATCCCCCCCACAATGGGGATTGGTAATGGGGTTTTCATAATGTAACGCTTGGTGGTGTATTCTCCACAGTCAGCATGCAACGCATGAGCTGGCGTGGAGGAGGTACACACACTAGCACCAGGAAACAGGCTATCCCTAGTATAGTGGAGGGGAGGACTGACTGCAATAGGAGATTGTGGCACACAGAGCCGGTGCAGATCTGACAGCCACAAACAATGCTTTCGTTATAACGTCTCAGCGCAAAGTAGCGCTGAGCGCACAAACCAGAACTGAGGAGATCAGGACAGGTAGACAGAATGAACGCTTGCTAGCTAGCGGCTACTTAGCGACAGCAAGCGTCCAAAACCAGACAGACTGGAATGAGGCAGCCAATGCGATGCGGCGATGGCGTGCCTCACAAAGACAGGACAGGACAGTCAGAAAATAGCAGGATAAGATAGATAAACGTAACACAGATAAATATACAATAAGTATGTTTTCCTAGCGTATTACAATTACAGCTATCAATGAAACTATTTGTAACGTCTGACTAACATATGTATATATCGGCAATGAACCGATATATGACATAAGCAGGAACGCTGACTAGGAATGGAGTAATACAGGGAACAGGACTCAGAAGGATTCGCTATCTCTTCGCAGAGATGAACGCAATCCACAAACGGTAACAGAACAGGATTCAGAAGGATTCGTTATCTCTTCGCAGAGATGAACGCAATCCACAAACAGTAACAGAACAGGATTCAGAAGGATTTGTTATCTCTTCGCAGAGATGAACGCAATCCACAAACAGGACCAGGAACAGGATAACTAGCTCAGCACGGGTGTTCACGGTACGCGCAAACTACCAAAACGTGCTGGAAAACTGACTAACTGAACACAGGATATAAACAGTTCGTGTACGTATACATCAGCGACACTGATGTATCACGTAACACAAATACAAGGAAAATAATAAACGTGCTGGTATGCATATATATTGGCAATGAACCAATATATGATGCAAAACCAGCAAAGTATCTTTAGAACAAGAAACACGATCGGGGGCTAAAGCGACAGCAAGGCAGGCTTAAGCTGAAGCTATGAAAACCCAAGGAAACCCTGCAGGAAGCAGATCTTTATACTGAGGTCATCCAATGGGAGCAGACATGCAGATTCCCACACAGGTGAATGATAATCAGTCACAAGCTGACAGCAGGGAAAAACAGACAAAGCTATACAGCTTGCATGGAAATAGATCAGAACTGCCTGAGCTGCAGCACTACTTCCAGCAATAGCTGCTGCAGCAGCGATCATTACACTTTCGAGTTCAGTGAACACACCTCACTGCATCTAACTACCTTTTGTGTTAAGTGAACCCACCTCACTGCATATACCTAGCTGTTGTGTTGAATGAACCCACCTCACTGCATCTAACTACATTTTGTGTTCAGTGAACCCACCTCACTGAATATAACTACCTTTTGTGTTGAGTGAACCCACCTCACTGCATCTACCTACCTTTTGTGTTCAGTGAACCCACCTCACTGCATATAACTACCTTTTGTGTTGAGTGAACTCACCTCACTGCCTCTAACTACATTTTATGTTAAGTAAACCTACCTCACTGCATATAACTACCTTTTGTGTTCAGTGATCCCACCTCACTGCATCTAACTATCTTTTTGTTTTGAGTGAACCCACCTCACTGCATATACCTAGCTTTTGTGTTGAGTGAACCCACCTCACTGCATCGAACTACCTTTTTTTGTTCAGTGAACCCACCTCACTGCCTCTAACTACCTTTTGTGTTAAGTGAACCCACCTCACTGCATATAACTACCTGTTGTGTTCAGTGATCCCACCTAACTGCATCTAACTACCTTTTGTGTTGAGTGAACCCACCTCACTGCATATACCTAGCTGTTGTGTTGAGTTAACCCACCTCACTGCATCTAACTACCTTTTTTGCTAGTGAACCCACCTCACTGCATATAACTACATTTTGGGTTCAGTGAACCCACCTCACTGCATATACCTAGCTGTTGTGTTAAGTGAACTCACCTCACTGCATCTAACTACCTTTTGTGTTCAGTTAACCCACTTCACTGCATATACCTAGCTGTTGTGTTGAGTGAACCCACCTCACAGCATCTAACTACCTTTTGTGTTTAATGAACCCACCTCACTGCATATACCTAGCTGTTGTGTTGAGTGAACCCACCTCACTGCATCTAACTACCTTTTGTGTTCAGTGGACCCACCTCACTGCATATACGTAGCTGTTGTGTTAAGAGAACCCACCTCACTGCATCTAACTACCTTTTGTGTTCAGTGATTCCACCTCACTGCATCTAACTAACTTTTGTGTTGAGTGAACCCACCTCACTGCATCTAACTACCTTTTTTGTTCAGTGAACCCACCTCACTGCATCAAACTACCTTTTGTGTTGAGTCAACCCGCCTCACTGCATCTAACTACCTTATGTGTTCAGTGAACCCACCTCACTTTATTTACCTAACTGTTGTGTTGAGTGAACCCACCTTACTTCATATACCTAGCTGTTGTGTTAAGTGAACCCACCTCACTGCATCTAACTACCTATTGTGTTCAGTAAACCCACCTCACTGCATATACCTAGCTGTTGCATTGAGAGAACCCACCTCACTGCATCTAACTACCTTTTGTGTTCAGTGATCCCACCTCACTGCATAGACCTAGCTGTTGTGTTGAGTGTGCCCACCTCACTGCATCTAACTACCTTTTGAGTTTAATGAACCCACCTCACTGCATATAACTACCTTTTGAGTTGAGTAAACCCACCTCACTGCATCTAACTACCTTTTGTGTTCAGTGAACACACCTCACTGCATCTAACCACCTTTTGTGTTCAGTGAACCCACCTCTCTGCATATACCTAGCGGTTGTGTTGAGTGAACCCACCTCACTGCCTCTAACTACATTTTATGTTAGGTAAACCTACCTCACTGCATCTAACTACCTTTTGTGTTCAGTGATCCCACCTCACTGCATCTAACTGCCTTTTGTGTTAAGTGAACCCACCTCACTGCATATACCTAGCTGTTGTGTTGAGTGAACCCACCTCACTGCATCTAACTACCTTTTGTGTTCAGTGAACCCACCTCACTGAATGTAACTACCTTTTGTGTTGAGTGAACCCACCTCACTGCATCTACCTACCTTTTGTGTTCAGTGAACCCACCTCACTGCATATAACTATCTTTTGTGTTTAGTAAACTCACCTCACTGCATCTATCTACCTTTTGTGTTCAGTGAACCCACCTCACTGAATATAACTACCTTTTGTGTTGAGTGAACTCACCTCACTGCCTCTAACTACATTTTATGTTAAGTAAACCTACCGCACTGCATACAACTACCTTTTGTGTTCAGTGATCCCACCTCACTGCATCTAACTATCTTTTTGTGTTGAGTGAACCCGCCTCACTGCATATACCTAGCTTTTGTGTTGAGTGAACCCACCTCACTGCATCTAACTACCTTTTTTTTTCAGTGAACCCACCTCACTGCCTCTAACTACATTTTGTGTTCAGTGAACCCACCTCACTGCACATAACTACCTTTTGTGTTCAGTGATCCCACCTCACTGCATCTAACTAACTTTTGTGTTGAGTGAACCCACCTCACTGCATATACCTAGCTGTTTTGTTGAGTGAACCCACCTCACTGCATCTTATCTAACTAACTTTTGTGTTCAGTGAACCCACCTCACTGCATATAACTACTTTTTGTGTTCAGTGATCCCACCTCACTGCATCTAACTACCTTTTGGGTTGAGTGAACCCACCTCACTGCATATACCCAGCTGTTGTGTTGAATGAACCCACCTCACTGCATCTAACTACCTTTTGTGTTCAGTGAACCCACCTCACTGAATATAACTACCTTTTGTTGAGTGAACCCACCTCACTGCATCTACTTACCTTTTGTTTTCAGTGAACCCCCCTAACTGCATATAACTACCTTTTGTGTTGAGTAAACTCACCTCACTGCATCTAACTACCTATTGTGTTCAGTGAACCCATCTCACTGAATATAACTACCTTTTGTGTTGAGTGAACTCACCTCACTGCATCTAACTACCTTTTGTGTTGAGTGAACCCACCTCACTGCATCTAACTACCTTTTGTGTTCAGTGAACCCACCTCACTGCATCGAACTACCTTTTGTGTTGAGTCAACCCGCCTCATTGCATCTAACTACCTTATGTGTTCAGTGAACCCACCTCACTTTATTTACCTAGCTGTTGTGTTGAGTGAACCCACCTCACTTCATATACCTAGCTGTTGTGTTAAGTGAACCCACCTCACTGCATCTAACTACCTTTTGTGTTCAGTAAACCCACCTCACTGCATATACCTAGCTGTTGTGTTGAGTGAACCCACCTCACTGCATCTAACTACCTTTTGTGTTCAGTGAACCCACCTCACTGAATATAACTACCTTTTGTGTTGAGTGAACCCACCTCACTGCATCTACCTACCTTTTGTGTTCAGTGAACCCACCTCACTGCATATAACTACCTTTTGTGTTTAGTAAACTCACCTCACTGAATCTAACTACCTTTTGGGTTCAGTGAACCCACCTCACTGCCTCTAACTACATTTTGTGTTCAGTGAACCCACCTCACTTAATATTACTACCTTTTGTGTTGAGTGAACCCACCTCACTGCATCTAACTACCTTTTGTGTTCAGTGATTCCACCTCACTGCATATAACTACCTTTTGTGTTCAGTGAACACACCTCACTGCATCTAACCACCTTTTGTGTTCAGTGAACCCACCTCTCTGCATATACCTAGCGGTTGTGTTGAGTGAACCCACCTCACTGCCTCTAACTACATTTTATGTTAGGTAAACCTACCTCACTGCATCTAACTACCTTTTGTGTTCAGTGATCCCACCTCACTGCATCTAACTGCCTTTTGTGTTAAGTGAACCCACCTCACTGCATATACCTAGCTGTTGTGTTGAGTGAACCCACCTCACTGCATCTAACTACCTTTTGTGTTCAGTGAACCCACCTCACTGAATGTAACTACCTTTTGTGTTGAGTGAACCCACCTCACTGCATCTACCTACCTTTTGTGTTCAGTGAACCCACCTCACTGCATATAACTATCTTTTGTGTTTAGTAAACTCACCTCACTGCATCTATCTACCTTTTGTGTTCAGTGAACCCACCTCACTGAATATAACTACCTTTTGTGTTGAGTGAACTCACCTCACTGCCTCTAACTACATTTTATGTTAAGTAAACCTACCTCACTGCATACAACTACCTTTTGTGTTCAGTGATCCCACCTCACTGCATCTAACTATCTTTTTGTGTTGAGTGAACCCGCCTCACTGCATATACCTAGCTTTTGTGTTGAGTGAACCCACCTCACTGCATCTAACTACCTTTTTTTTTCAGTGAACCCACCTCACTGCCTCTAACTACATTTTGTGTTCAGTGAACCCACCTCACTGCACATAACTACCTTTTGTGTTCAGTGATCCCACCTCACTGCATCTAACTAACTTTGGTGTTGAGTGAACCCACCTCACTGCATATACCTAGCTGTTTTGTTGAGTGAACCCACCTCACTGCATCTTATCTAACTAACTTTTGTGTTCAGTGAACCCACCTCACTGCATATAACTACTTTTTGTGTTCAGTGATCCCACCTCACTGCATCTAACTACCTTTTGGGTTGAGTGAACCCACCTCACTGCATATACCCAGCTGTTGTGTTGAATGAACCCACCTCACTGCATCTAACTACCTTTTGTGTTCAGTGAACCCACCTCACTGAATATAAAAACCTTTTGTTGAGTGAACCCACCTCACTGCATCTACTTACCTTTTGTTTTCAGTGAACCCCCCTAACTGCATATAACTACCTTTTGTGTTGAGTAAACTCACCTCACTGCATCTAACTACCTATTGTGTTCAGTGAACCCATCTCACTGAATATAACTACCTTTTGTGTTGAGTGAACTCACCTCACTGCATCTAACTACCTTTTGTGTTGAGTGAACCCACCTCACTGCATCTAACTACCTTTTGTGTTCAGTGAACCCACCTCACTGCATCGAACTACCTTTTGTGTTGAGTCAACCCGCCTCATTGCATCTAACTACCTTATGTGTTCAGTGAACCCACCTCACTTTATTTACCTAGCTGTTGTGTTGAGTGAACCCACCTCACTTCATATACCTAGCTGTTGTGTTAAGTGAACCCACCTCACTGCATCTAACTACCTTTTGTGTTCAGTAAACCCACCTCACTGCATATACCTAGCTGTTGTGTTGAGTGAACCCACCTCACTGCATCTAACTACCTTTTGTGTTCAGTGAACCCACCTCACTGAATATAACTACCTTTTGTGTTGAGTGAACCCACCTCACTGCATCTACCTACCTTTTGTGTTCAGTGAACCCACCTCACTGCATATAACTACCTTTTGTGTTTAGTAAACTCACCTCACTGAATCTAACTACCTTTTGGGTTCAGTGAACCCACCTCACTGCATATAACTAACTGTTGCGTTGAGTGAACCCACCTCACTGCCTCTAACTACATTTTGTGTTCAGTGAACCCACCTCACTTAATATTACTACCTTTTGTGTTGAGTGAACCCACCTCACTGCATCTAACTACCTTTTGTGTTCAGTGATTCCACCTCACTGCATATAACTACCTTTTGTGTTGAGTGAACCCACCTCACTGCATCTAACTACCTTTTGTGTTCAGTGATCCCACCTCACTGCATATACCTAGCTGTTGTGTTGAGTGAACCCACCTCACTGCATCTAACTACCTTTTGCATTCAGGGAACTCACCTCACTGCATATACCTAGCTGTTGTGTTGAGTGAACCGACCTCACTGCATCTAACTACCTTTTTTTGTTCAGTGAACCCACCTCACTGCCTCTAACTACATTTTGTGTTCAGTGAACCCACCTCACTGCACATAACTACCTTTTGTGTTCAGTGATCCCACCTCACTGCATCTAACTAACTTTTGTGTTGAGTGAACCCACCTCACTGCATATACCTAGCTGTTTTGTTGAGTGAACCCACCTCACTGCATCTTATCTAACTACCTTTTGTGTTTAGTGAACCCACCTCACTGCATCTAACTACCTTTTGGGTTGAGTGAACCCACCTCACTGCATATACCTAGCTGTTGTGTTCAATGAACCCACTTCACTGCATCTAACTACCTTTTGTGTTCAGTGAACCCACCTCACTGAATATAACTACCTTTTGTTGAGTGAACACACCTCACTGCATCTACCTACCTTTTGTTTTCAGTGAACCCACCTCACTGCATCTAACTACCTTTTGTGTTCAGTGAACCCACCTCACTGCATCGAACTACCTTTTGTGTTGAGTCAACCCGCCTCACTGCATCTAACTACCTTATGTGTTCAGTGAACCCACTTCACTTTATTTACCTAGCTGTTGTGTTGAGTGAACCCATCTCACTTCATATACCTAGCTGTTGTGTTAAGTGAACCCACCTCACTGCATCTAACTACCTTTTGTGTTCAGTAAACCCACCTCACTGCATATACCTAGCTGTTGTGTTGAGTGAACCCACCTCACTGCATCTAACTACCTTTTGTGTTCAGTGATCCCACCTCACTGCATATACCTAGCTGTTGTGTTAAGTGTACCCACCTCACTGCATCTAACTACCTTTTGAGTTTAATGAACCCACCTCACTGCATATAACTACCTTTTGAGTTGAGTAAACCCACCTCACTGCATCTAACTACCTTTTGTGTTCAGTGATCCCACCTCACTGCATCTAACTGCCTTTTGTGTTCAGTAAACCCACCTCACTGCATATACCTAGCTGTTGTGTTGAGTGAACCCACCTCACTGCATCTAACTACCTTTTGTGTTCAGTGATCCCACCTCACTGCATATACCTAGCTGTTGTGTTGAATGTACCCACCTCACTGCATCTAACTACCTTTTGAGTTTAATGAACCCACCTCACTGCATATAACTACCTTTTGAGTTGAGTAAACCCACCTCACTGCATCTAACTACCTTTCGAGTTCAGTGAACACACCTCACTGCATCTAACTACCTTTTGTGTTAAGTGAACCCACCTCACTGCATATACCTAGCTGTTGTGTTGAGTGAACCCACCTCACTGCATCTAACTACCTTTTGTGTTCAGTGAACCCACCTCACTGCCTCTAACTACCTTTTGTGTTAAGTGAACCCACCTCACTGCATATAACTACCTGTTGTGTTCAGTGATCCCACCTAACTGCATCTAACTACCTTTTGTGTTGAGTGAACCCACCTCACTGCATATACCTAGCTGTTGTGTTGAGTTAACCCACCTCACTGCATCTAACTACCTTTTTTGCTAGTGGACCCACCTCACTGCATATAACTACATTTTGGGTTCAGTGAACCCACCTCACTGCATATACCTAGCTGTTGTGTTAAGTGAACTCACCTCACTGCATCTAACTACCTTTTGTGTTCAGTTAACCCACTTCACTGCATATACCTAGCTGTTGTGTTGAGTGAACCCACCTCACAGCATCTAACTACCTTTTGTGTTTAATGAACCCACCTCACTGCATATACCTAGCTGTTGTGTTGAGTGAACCCACCTCACTGCATCTAACTACCTTTTGTGTTAAGTGAACCCACCTCACTGCATATACGTAGCTGTTGTGTTAAGAGAACCCACCTCACTGCATCTAACTACCTTTTGTGTTCAGTGATTCCACCTCACTGCATCTAACTAACTTTTGTGTTGAGTGAACCCACCTCACTGCATCTAACTACCTTTTTTGTTCAGTGAACCCACCTCACTGCATCAAACTACCTTTTGTGTTGAGTCAACCCGCCTCACTGCATCTAACTACCTTATGTGTTCAGTGAACCCACCTCACTTTATTTACCTAACTGTTGTGTTGAGTGAACCCACCTCACTTCATATACCTAGCTGTTGTGTTAAGTGAACCCACCTCACTGCATCTAACTACCTATTGTGTTCAGTAAACCCACCTCACTGCATATACCTAGCTGTTGCATTGAGAGAACCCACCTCACTGCATCTAACTACCTTTTGTGTTCAGTGATCCCACCTCACTGCATAGACCTAGCTGTTGTGTTGAGTGTGCCCACCTCACTGCATCTAACTACCTTTTGAGTTTAATGAACCCACCTCACTGCATATAACTACCTTTTGAGTTGAGTAAACCCACCTCACTGCATCTAACTACCTTTTGTGTTCAGTGAACACACCTCACTGCATCTAACCACCTTTTGTGTTCAGTGAACCCACCTCTCTGCATATACCTAGCGGTTGTGTTGAGTGAACCCACCTCACTGCCTCTAACTACATTTTATGTTAGGTAAACCTACCTCACTGCATCTAACTACCTTTTGTGTTCAGTGATCCCACCTCACTGCATCTAACTGCCTTTTGTGTTAAGTGAACCCACCTC